>NC_081354.1:45760758-46060758 GCF_030684315.1 Stegostoma tigrinum | reverse complement strand
CCACTGGAAGGTTCTTTCCTTAGGCTGAGTGCCTATAATATTGGGCACAGTCTAAGGATATGGGTGTGAATATTTTAAGACTAATTTGAGAAGAAATTCCTTCACTGAAAGGCTTGTGGATTTTTGGAATTCTCTACCTCTAACAAAGATGCTCCATCTTTGAAAATATTTAAGTTTGAGAGAGACAGTTGAATGATTGGGAGTAGGAAAGTATATAGCGAGCATGTGGAAAAGTGAAGTTGAGGCAGAAAATCAATGATGATTGTATTGAATGGGGATGCAGGCCTAACTGGCCAAATGGTCAACTCCTTCTGTTTCTCATATCTAGCATAAAAGGAATTTCTTTATATCAAGTAGTATCAAATGATGGGCAAATTATTGAAAAGGACTCTGAGCGAAAGGATTTATGATCACTTGGAAAGGCACAGTTTGATTCGTGATCGTCAACATGGATTTGTGAGGGATGGATCATGTCTCTCAAACCTTAATGAATTCTTTGAAGAGGTGACCAAACACGCGGATGCAGGTGGAGCAGTGGATGTGGTACACCTGGATTTAAGTAAAGCGTTTGATAAGGTTCCCCATGTTAGGTTCATGCAAAAGGTAAGGAGGCATGGGATAGGGGGAAATGTGGCAGATTGGATTCAGAATTGGCTGATGCTTAGAAGACAAAGGGTGGTAGTGGATGGAAAATATTCAACATGGTGCTCAGTCACGAGTGATGTATCACAAGGACCTGTTCTGGGTCCTCTTCTATTTGTGATTTTTGTAAATTATTTGGATGAAGGAGTGGAAGGGTGGATCAGCAAGTGTGTGGACGATACAAAGGTGGGTAATGCTGTGGACAGTGCAGAGGGCTGTTCTAGATTACATAGAGACATGGATGGAATGAAGACCTGGGCTGAGAAGTGGCAGATGGAGTTTCAACCTGAAAAGTGTGAGGTGATTCATTTTGGAACGACAAACTTGAAAGCAGAATACAGGGTTAACGGAAAGAATCTTGGCAGTATGGAGGAGCAGAGGGATCTTGGGGTTCATATTCACAATTCCCTGAAATCTGCCACCCAGGTGGATAGAGTTGTTAAGAAGGCGTATGGTGTGTTAGCTTTCATTAACAGAGGGATTGAGCTCAATAGCCGTGAAGTTATGTCCAGCTATACGAAACCCTGGTTCGGCCACATTTGGAGTATTGTGGCCAGTTCTGGTCACCTCATTACAGGAAATATGTGGAAGCATTGGAAAAGGTACAGAGGAGATTTACCAGGATGTTGCATGGAATGGGGAGAAGGTCTTAGGAGGAAAGGTTGAGAGGGCTAGGGCTTTTCTCTTTAGAACGACGAATGATGAGAGGTGACTTGATAGAGGTGTACAAAGTGACCAGAAGTATAGATAGAGTGGACAGCCAGAGAGTTTTCCCTAGGGTGGAGGTAGCTTTTACGAGGGGACACAGTTGTAAAGTGAAAGGAAGTAGGTATTGGGGAAACGTCAGAGGTAGGTTCTTTATTCAGAAAGTGGCAGGGGCGTGGAATGCGTTGCTGGAGAGGTTAGTGGAGTCAGTCCCATTAGGGGCATTTAAGTGGCTGTTAGGTAGGCATATGGATGATAGTATGAGGTAGCTGTGGAGGTTAGCTAGACCTTAGGTTTTGGGCAAAAGTTTGGCAAAACATCGTGGGCCAAAGGGCCTGTACCATGCTGTAGTGTTTTATGTTCTAAGTATCTTATTTATAAAAGCTAAGAGCTGTTAGTTGTCATTCTGAAGTCTTTGAGTCTTCAGTGTTGGCTGCTCAATTCTTTATTTTTTAAATGTAGTTACTGAAGCTAGGATCATGTATTGAACACTGATGTGTGGTCATTTCTCACATTACTCAAATCCACATCTGCTTGAATCTGCAAAAAAACCAAGCACTTAACCTCTAAGGCTAGGCTTTTATGATACAATGAAGTCCCCATTATCTGGTGTCCCATTATCCATAATTTTCATGCAACCAGCAATAGATCGGAATAGGAGTTGATCCAGGTAGATTGATAATGGGGACTGTGGAAGAAAGTAGGGGTGGAAATTGCAGAGACCCTGGTCACAATTTCACAACCTTCTTTACACTTCGGGTGGTGCCAGAAGACTGGGGAATAGTAAAAGCCACCCCTTGTTCAAAAATAAGGGTGTGAAGATAAACCCAGCAATAAGACCAACAGTTTCAACTCAGTAGAAAAGATTTTAGAAACAATAATTCTGAGCAAATTAACATGTATTTGGACAAGTGTGTGCTAATTAAGGAAAGCCTGTATGGATTTGTCAAAACCAAATTGTGTCTAACTAACTCAGTTGTGTTTTCTAATGAGGTAACAGATGGAATAAACGAGGGTAATAAAGTTGATGCTGTGTAAGAATCTCCAGAGGCTTGGTGGCAATCACGGATTCCAAGCTAGGGTAAAGTCACTGTCCTAGTTTGGTCAAAATACACGTCTCATAATTTCAACAGTGGTCATTAATATAGACTGTCATCCTAGGTCAGTAACATTGGTCTCTAGTCTGATAATTGTCATTCTGTCATCTGGTTTCCTGCCTGATCATGAACCACCTTTAAAGCCTGACATTTGAGACTGCCAGGAAAGATGAGTTGCTTCATCTCTCGTGTTGTCCTGAACCAGTTCAGAGAGAACTTCATCCGCTTCCTAGATTCTCTTCCACCCCCTTGCTCCTTCATTAGATGGGTTTTTCAGTGGATGCAAAGTCTCCAGATGAGATGTTATTGAACTGTTGGATAAATACAACCTCACAAGATTTTGTTTGTATTTAGTACAATTTTAATGTCAAAATTAGGGTGAACTAATTTTTTTCCTTTCTTTTCTGTGTAATTGGGGTTATCCTGTCAAAGAGCTGCATAAATGCCTGCCCTCGTTTCAATTAAATTTGTATAAATGCTCAGTAATTTCAGGGGAGTGACAGGTGTTCAGATAAATGCCAGTATCCAAATATTGCTGTTAAAGTTTCACTGTTCTACTGATGATTTCGTGAAAATGGCTATTCACTGTCTGCCACATGATTGACTCAATGATGTCAGAGAGTAGATGAGATAGAAACTGAACCTAATGCAAGCATAGGTACCCTTGAGTTAAGTGCTTCTAACTGCCAGTCAATCTTACACTGAAAATTAATTTCTTTTCACAAAGTTGCCTTCTGTTCCCTTATATTATGAATTATTTAGATTATTATTAGAGATTATATATTCAGAGCAGGTTTATTTCATTCTCCTTGTCACTACATTTCTCATTTTTAATCCTATCTTCCTTTCCTTCCCACTATCCACCCACCTTGCTGCACAGTCTTATTGTTTATTTCTCAGTTTGTAAATAGCAAGGTGCCCTATATCCTGGATTTTCTGAAGTCACTGTAATTTGGCTTTTCTTCCCATTTCCCAAGTGACACCTTCCTGGGATGCATTTTGTCTGGGATATTTCTGCTTAAGGACTTAACTTCTGTGGCCAATGCATACATAGAAATATTGTCATTTGTGTAATGGGTTGCATTCAGTTGTTCAGGAAGTTGAGTCCGAGCTGGTAGTATCAAAATCAGGACAAGTGACCCTTTGCTTCTGCCCGTCTCTCAAAAGACAATATTTTCCTTTCTTTTCTGTGTAATTGGGGTTATCCTGTCAAAGAGCTGCATAAATGCCTGCTCTCGTCATTTAGGTTCCTGGTGCCTATTTGCTTTCACTTTGCCATTCACAGCTTGGACTTTCAGCAAAATAAAAACCAAAAGAACTGCAGATGCAGTAAATCAGGATCAAAAATGGGAAGTTGCTGATCTGCAGGCCTGGCAGCATCTGTAAAGAAAAAAAATCAGAGTTAACATTTCAGGTCTGGCCACCCTTTCTTGTTCTTTGATGCTGCCAGACCTGCTGGGTATTCTAGCAACTTATGTTTTCACTTCCAGTGATTTTGATGGTCAGAATGTATGACATGAAGCTCACCAACAGCACATTCTCCCAGTTGTTGCTGTCCTCTATCACAAAAATCTTAGACAATGTATGCAGAGAGTCTGGGCAAGCTGCTATCTCTAGAAGAGCTGAGAAAGGCCTTCGAGAAGAGTAAAATTCCCAAAAGTGACAGCTTATCCGCTACATTGTATTTGACTCTGTGGGACGTAATTGGGCAGGTTCAGCTAGAAATGTGTGAAAGTATGTTTCTGGCCAGAAGCATGTGTGAATCATTGAGGAATGGCATCATCACCTTCATATACAAATTGAAGGGAGAGAGTGAAGAAATTAGGAATTGGCAGTTGATCTCACTTGATGCAGACTATAGAATTGTGCCCAAGGTCATATCTGCTCCAGGGTTGGTGATTTGGCCTGACAAGATTTGTACTGTTGTGGTTGGTTGTTTCGTTGTTCAATAGACGTTTCATTACCCTGCTGGGTAATATCATCAGTGCAGCCTCTGATGAAGCGCAGTTGTGTTTTCCCACCTGTCATTTAAACTCTGGTGTCCGTTGAGTTGGGTTACCTCACTTCCAGTTTTCCTTCCCAATGGAGTGTATATGGGGTCTAGCTCTGTGTTTATTGATGGCTTTCTTAGTGGAGAACCAGGCCTCTAGGAATTCCTGTGCTTGTCTCTGCTTCATCTGTCCCAGGAACTTGGTGTTGTCCCAATCGAATTGATGGCTCTTCTCATCCGTGTGGATGGAGATGAGTGAGTAAATGTCATGTCTTTTTGTTGCCGGTTGATGTTTGTGTACTCTTGCGGTTAATTTCCTTCCTGTTTGTCCAATTTAATATTTGTCGCAGTCTTTGCAGGGAATCTTGTGTATGACATTGGTCCTACCCATAGTGGGTAGTGGGTCTTTGGTTCAGGTGAGCAGTTTGCATAGCGTTGATGTGGGTTTGTGTGCTACTCTAATGCTCAGTGGTCATCAGAGTCGTTGTATTTGGCAGGATGATCACTGAGCGCTTCACATCACCCACACATATGATCGTTCATATGCAGGGCACGGTGGGGGGGTGGGGATGGTGGGTTCGTCAGACTGGACAAGGAGAGGCCTTTGAATATCACGCACTTTCCAATAGACAATGGTCTCCAAAATGGGTTTTGAGGAGTGAACCTGCAGTTGGATTCAACTGCTGTACACAAACATCAGTAGTTCAGTCTTAATCAACGAATGAGGATCAGAAAGCTTCCTGGACTTGTGCAGGGCTGTCCTCTCTCTCATACCTTGTTTTTGTTGCATTGTGCTTTTTGTTGACTGCATCAGGAAAAAATGTGGCCGTGAGAGTGGTGACTATCTCAAGCAGCAGAGGCCTGCAGGTCAAGGTCTTCCTGTAAGTGGGTGGTATTATTGTCTACTCAGATGAGCTGTTAGTGCACAGACTCATGAGTAACTGCAATCAGTCGAACTGGCCTTCACTATGCTAAACATTGGGAGGAGCGTATCATCAAGATGAGACAAAAACTGGGCTTATGGGAGTGCTGGTCATCCTCCAATGCTGATTTTAAAAAAAAACTGATCATCAGGTTTGAGGTGCTCGTGTTGTTGTACATGGTGGAGGTCAGGCCCATTTCCTCGCCCACGTTGTAGTGGTTACCCAAGTCAACTTTTACTTCGTTTGGGAGATCAAAGATGGTTAATGTCCATAGGGACACCATGCACAAATCTGTGAATAGAGGGAGAAGAATGTACTTAATGTTGTGCATCTTTGTGTGTGTCTATATCGAGTTATGGTACAGCCAGTACACAGAAACTAATTGTCAGCATGCACTGAGGTTCTACTTGACCCCAGTGTTGCAAAGGATGGCTCAGTCTACATTGCTGTACAAGCAGTTGGGCCATACTGTGTCAGTTGTCCCTCCTGGAAACATTTGTACAGAAAAACACCTTTGATCATAAATCTATCAGGCAACAATCAGAAAGTAATGTCCTTGAGGCCCTGGAGAGAGCGTAGAAATTTGATCTTGGGAGGTTCCCTAAGCAGACTGAGAAAAATGAGAATGTCTCATCTCCAGAACTTTGCTACATGTACCAAGAAATAGCTTGGCTGGTGGTGAGAAGGGTGGTACCTGTCAGATCTTTTATTTACACACAGACTTTCTGCACCACTGTAGACTGCAGTGGAGGAGATACAGGAGGCGGATGCACAACCTGTAGTGTAGGGAAAGTTGGTGAGAGGTATGAGATTGGTCAATCCACAGATTCAAGTAAAAAAAATACCTTTTGTCATGATCCCTGCTGATGTTACTATTGGACAACCCAGATCTCAGACTGAAATCTGGCTTGATAGAATTTATTTTGTGTGTTTTTATTTAATAAGATGGCCTTCGCTAGAAGTATGAAGTACTAAAAATGTGTTTTTTTAACAATAGAACAGAAGCTTATTATGCAAAGATAAACAAGCCAATAGAATGAACTGAAGTATTTACATAGGATACACATTGAAGGATTTTGAGATACTGAACTGAAACCACGTTTTTCAAGTTACATATGCTTCCCCAAGCCAAACAAAATTACTGAACCTGCTAACTGAAAATAGTTTAATGATTCAACCCATCGTGTCTGTACCATTCACAAAAAAGGCTACAGAGCTAGTCCTATTCCCTAGCCCAACTCTGTTGCCATCTACATTTGTCATTTTCAAATACATATCGTGCTGCGTTTTGAAACCTCCTGTGGAATCTCGATCCACCACTCTCCCAGCAATTCATTCCAAATAACAGCTTTGAGTAAAGAAGTTTTCACTTGTCTCACTTAGCTCTCTTGCTGGCAGTCTTAAGATTGTGACCCTTAACATTCCAATTAGTGGAAATAAAGTCTCCTTTATCCTGTCAAAATTGTTCATAATTTTAATCGCCTCAATATAGGTTTTAATATTCTCTGCTGTAAGGAGAATAAGCCTAATCTCTCGAATCTTTCTTCTTCTCTAAAGTCCTGGATTTCTGGTATCATTCTAGGAAATCTCCTTTGTGGTCTCTCCAGGACTTTAACATCCTTCCTTAAATAAAGTGTCCAGAACTGAATGCAATACTCCAAATGTGGTCTGACCAATGATTTGTCAAGTTGTAGCATCACTGCCTTGGTTTTATACTTTATGCCTGTATTTATAAACTTAAGGATCCTAAAAGCTTGCTTAATAACTGTTTCAACTTGCCTACCACCTTCAGAGAATTGCTCACATGGACCCTCTGCTCTTGTACTCACCTCAAAGTTGAGCCTGTATTATCTTTCTGTGTTACTTCTACCAAAGTGTGTTACTTCACATTTCTCCAAATTGAATTGTTTCCGCCCAGGTGTTTGCTGATTTGGCCAACTTGTTAGTGTCACTCTGAAGCTGCTCAGCATCATCCTCATAATTCTCTACTCTCCCTAGCTTAGTGTCATCTGCACATTTAGAGATTTTGCCCACATATTTTCCTATTTGTTTTAGCACAGCCTGCCATCCTTTCCTCATGCCTTCTTCTTAGCCTTCCTTATTCTAGTCTTAACATCTTTCCTGCATCTAGGATACTCATTGTGATTTCTGTTGCTGTCATTATTCAGGTATGCATCAAAAGCCTCCTTTAACTTCCTTATTTTTTCATCAATATCCTTAGAGCACCTTGGATGACTATCTTTGGATGCCCATGTCTAGTTCTCATGAGTATGTACTTAGCTTACATCCTGTTTATCTCTTTTGAAATTCTTCCACTTTTTATCCACTGTTTTATCTACCAAAATGCATTTCCAATTAACGTGCTCCAGTTCAATTTTTACATTTAAAATCTGCCTTTTTCCAGTCTAGGATCTTGATTATTGACTGATTTTATCCTTTTCCAACTTCACATTGAACCTTATTATATTACGATTGCTATTTCCCAAATATTTCTCCACTCTGATGTTCTCCACTTGGCCTACCTCATTTTCTAGGACAAGGTCAATTCATTCCCTGGTACGGCTGGAAATGTACTGTTCCAGAAAGTTCTCCTGCACACAATGGAGGAATTTCTCCCTTTCCATTTCCCACTTTCTATCTCTTTCCCATTCTATTCATCACATTCTACACTTTTCCCGTTCCACCCTAGGTAAGTTGAAATCACAACCCCAGTTAAAGATCCAGTTCTGTTTTGGCTTGATCCATGTGTCTGCCAGTGTTCTATGTCATACCTCCACACAGTAATTTCTGCTACCAGTTCTCCAATTTTCGAACATAAGGACCATACAGCACAAGCGTGGACACTTGACCCCATGATGTTGAGCCAAACACGATACCAAATTAAACTAATCCTTTCTGCCTTCCTTTGGTCCATATCCCTCCATTCTTTGCATATTTGTGTGCTTATCTATCATATCAGATCTGCCCCTATCAAATCTGACTCCACCACCACACTGGGCAGCGCATTCTAGACTTCTGTCATTTTCTGTGATTTAAAAAAAACTTGTCCCTCACATCTCTTTTGAACTTTCCCCCTCTCACTTTAAATGCATGCTCCTAGAATGAGACATTTTAACACTGGGGAAAATATTCTGACTGCATCTCATAATTTTATAGACTTCTATCAAGTCTCCCCTCAGCCTTTGCTGTTCCAGGAAAGAAAACCCAAGTTTTTCTAGCCTCTGCTTATAGCTCATACCCTCAAATCCAGGCAGCATCCTGGTAAACCCTCTTCAGCACCCTTTCTAAAGCATCCACATCCTTCCTGTAATGTAACGAACAGAACTGAATACTTTACTCTAAGTGTGGCCCAACCAAAGTCTGGTAAAGCTGCAGCATGACACCCAGACTCTTGTGCTCAATTCGCTGACCAATAAAGGCAAGCATGCCATATGCCTTATTTCCCACCCTGTCTTCTTGGGTGACCACTTTCAGGGAGCTATGAACTTAAATCCCAAGATCCCTCTGTACATCAGTGCTATTCAGGGCCCTTCCATTAACTGTATACTCCTCCTTAACATTTGGTCTCCCAAAGTGCAACACCTCACACTTACCCCAGATTAAATTCCACCTGTCATTACTACACCCATATCTACAACTGATCTATGCCCTTTGACAACCTTGTATACTATCCACAACTCCACCGATCTTTGTATTGTCTGCAAACTTACTAATCCACTCATCTACATTTTCATCCAAGTCAGAATTTTGTTCATGACACTCTGTACAATTACATACATACAATTTAACCATGCTGTTACCTCTTTCTTGCTCATTGGAAGATGACTATTTCTTCATTTGCAATCAACACTCAAACCTTGCCTCACCTGTTTTGTTCTTGGTCCCTATCTTCTTTCTTTTGCCTTCTTTGGTACTTACAAAACTCAGCTCACAAATCAACCCACATCCCGCCACCACCCTCCGCCCCCATCTTACAAGTTTATATGTAGCCCCACTACTGTGGGGATTAATTCTGTTTCTGCTCAAATGAAACCTATCTCTTCTGAACAGCTTTCTCCTTTCCTACAGGTAATCCCAATGTCCCAAAAATCTAAAACTCTCCCTTCTACGCCATCCTTCAAGCCATGCATTTACCTCCTTGATCTGCCTTTGCCTAAATGGTGAAGTTCATGACAGGAGTATTTCTGAGATTACTAACCTGTAAGTCATGTGTTTAACTTACTCTCTAATGGCTGAAACCAACCCTGCAAGTCCTCCGCTCTGTCCTTCCCTTTGTTGTTGATTGCCATATGAGCCTCAACCACTAGTTGTTCCCACTGTCTTTCCAGACATTTATGTACCCTTTCTGTAATACCAATTCTTTGAATCTGGAATGGAACAGACCACATGGGACTCATGATCTCAACTGCAAACTGGACAATCTATCCCTCAAGCTATTGAAACAATTTTCTAATCTGCTTAAAGCCTCTCTCTCTTTTACTGGAGTAGCCTTGGGTGCCAAAGTACAATGGTTTTCTCTAAAGTCATCCACACCTGGCTCGATGGTGTCGCTCACTAAAGAGGCACCTATAATTTCATTCTTGTTAGACAGTTCCAAGATTTTCTAGGTTTCCTGGACCTGCTATCTCCATTCCTTTCGGAGAATAGTCACCCACTCACCTGCCGTTTCTGCAGTCTTCCATGCCTGCTTATCACTATCCAGAGTGACCACCCTCTGGTTCAACTGTTTCAGAAACTTCTGCCCATATATGGTGTACTATGCCGAGATCTGTGTTGTGCTAGGACTGCTATCATCTGGCATTTCATGCAGATGTGACTGACTTGGACATCAGGACATTAACCACTTGGTCATGTTGGCCATGCCAACCTCTCCCAGAATCCTCCTCAATCACTTCCCAACACCACCCTCTTCTTCAATGCTTACTTTGTCCAGTTGTAAAACTCTCCCATTGCAAACAAATTCTCATCAGCACTCCAGGAACTGTCTCTCTTACACTGATTTCAAAAGTCTGTGGCCCTAGAAATACTAACAAGTCAATCATTATAACTTGCGGAAAAACAGATCAGAACCCATGTGTCATTAGACCATAAGATGTAGGAGCAGAATTAAGCCATGCAGCCCATTGAGTCTACTCCAGTATTCAGTGAGATCATGGCTGATCTGATATCGCCAACTCCACTTACCTGCCTTTTTTGTAATCCCTTGATTCTTGTACTGATTAAAAATCCACCTATCTCTGTCTTGAATAAGCTTAATGACCCAGCCTCTGCAGTAAGTAAATACATTGGTTCACTACCTTTTTGAGAGAAGAAATTTCTCCTCATTCTGCCTCAACTGTGCAGCTAATTTATTCTTAGTTTATACCTTCTAGTCATATCGTAGACTGTTCCACAAGAGGAAGCAAGCTGTCCGCAAGGATCCTGTTAAGACCCCGAAGAGTCTCGTATGTTTCAATAAGATTGCTTCTTGTTCTTCTAAATTGCAATGAGTACAGGCCCAGCCTCCTTGGCTTATTTCATAAGACAATTCTTCTGTACCCATTATTGGCCTACTTCTCTGGACTGCCTTCAATGTCAGTATATATTTCCTTAGGTAAGAGGCCCAAGCCTGTTCACAGTATTATAGCTGTGATCTGACTAGTGCCTTGTATAGTTAGTAAAGCTTCTCTACTTTTATACTGCATTCCCTTTGAAATAAAGATCAACACTCCACTTGCTAGTGGCCTTGAGGATTGGGCGATTCAGCCATTAGAAAGACGAAGAGATTTAAGTGGCCAATACAGCAATTAGCACTCCATAGCTCTGTAGCTGCTGCCTCAGAGCTCACAACCCAGAATTTTGACTGCTGAACCCACAAATTGAAAAATCCTGATGTAGGAATTTCCCAATGTTTGTCCTTTTTACAGATTGAATGTTCCTATAATATTGTATTTCAAGACTTTATATTTTAAGAATGCTGTGTCTTTTGAAATTATGCAAAATATCTAACATCATTATGCAAAAGGTTTTCAAAAACAAGTCATTTAACTTTCTCGCCATCTGTCTTTGTTGATCCTATCCTGGGGTTTGTTTCTACAGGCTGTAGGTGTTATAGAATTATAGAGTCATACAGTATCAAAACGGACTCATCCAATACTTTGTCAAGTGGCAACAATCAATATGGGACTTTTGAATGGAAGAATTGTCAGGCTAATTCTGACTGCAGTAGACCTGATATTCATGATCCAATTAAGTTTGAGAAACTTTCAATTCCTAGAAATTTATAGTTTACTGGCTGCATATGTGAAAAACCTTTGGTGATTATAGCGACTATTGTCTCTGTGGCTGTGTAGTGTGCTTCACTCCCTCCCTCCCACCTAAAAAGAAAGGACACAAAACATCATTTGGAAAATTTTTTTTTGGCCTATTGCATTATCCATTAGCATAGCAGTTAAGACAGTTGGTAAGGCTGAATCACAAACTCTAAAAAATCGTTGATAATAAAATGTGAGGCTGGATGAACACAGCAGGCCAAGCAGCATCTCAGGAGCACAAAAGCTGACGTTTCGGGCCTAGACCCTTCATCAGAGAGGGGGATGGGGGGAGGGAACTGGAATAAATAGGGAGAGAGGGGGAGGCGGACCGAAGATGGAGAGTAAAGAAGATAGGTGGAGAGGGTGTAGGTGGGGAGGTAGGGAGGGGATAGGTCAGTCCAGGGAAGACGGACAGGTCAAGGAGGTGGGATGAGGTTAGTAGGTAGCTGGGGGTGCGGCTTGGGGTGGGAGGAAGGGATGGGTGAGAGGAAGAACCGGTTAGGGAGGCAGAGACAGGTTGGACTGGTTTTGGGATGCAGTGGGTGGGGGGGAAGAGCTGGGCTGGTTGTGTGCTGCAGTGGGGGGAGGGGATGAACTGGGCTGGTTTAGGGATGCAGTGGGGGAAGGGGAGATTTTGAAACTGGTGAAGTCCACATTGATACCATATGGCTGCAGGGTTCCCAGGCGGAATATGAGTTGCTGTTCCTGCAACCAGTTTTTCCGCCGTCTTCGCCTGCATGCCTACTTCTTCAACCGGGAACCCAACCCTCCTTCCACTGACCCCTTCACCCGCTTCCAACACAAGTCCTCCTCCTGGACACCACCCCCAGGCCTCCTACCCTCCCTCGACCTCTTCATCTCCAACTGCCGTCGAGACATTAACCGCCTCAACCTCTCCACCCCTCTCACCCACTCCAACCTCTCCCCCGCAGAACGGGCAGCCCTCCGCTCCCTCCGCTCCAACCCCAACCTCACCATCAAACCCGCAGACAAGGGTGGCGCAGTGGTAGTATGGCGTACTGACCTCTACATCGCCGAGGCCAGACGCCAACTCTCCGACACCACCTCCTACCGCCTCCTCGATCATGACCCCACACCCGAGCACCAAACCATCATCTCCAACACCATTCATGACCTCATCACCTCAGGGGACCTCCCACCCACAGCCTCCAACCTCATTGTTCCCCAACCCCGCACGGCCCGTTTCTATCTCCTTCCCAAAATCCACAAACCTGCCTGCCCTGGTCGACCCATCGTCTCAGCCTGCTCCTGCCCCACCGAACTCATCTCCACCTATCTGGACTCCATTTTCTCCCCTTTGGTCCAGGAACTCCCCACCTATGTCCGTGACACCACCCACGCCCTCCACCTCCTCCAGGACTTCCAATTCCCTGGCCCCCAACACCTCATATTCACCATGGACGTCCAGTCCCTGTACACCTGCATTCCGCATGGAGATGGCCTCAAGGCCCTCCGCTTCTTCCTGTCCCGCAGGCCCGACCAGGCCCCCTCCACCGACACTCTCATCCGCCTAGCGGAACTCGTCCTCACACTCAACAACTTCTCTTTTGACTCCTCCCACTTCCTACAGACTAAGGGGGTGGCCATGGGCACCCGCATGGGCCCCAGCTATGCCTGCCTCTTTGTAGGTTACGTGGAACAGTCCATCTTCCGCACCTACACAGGCCCCAAACCCCACCTCTTCCTCCGGTACATTGATGACTGTATCGGCGCCGCCTCTTGCTCCCCAGAGGAGCTCGAACAGTTCATCCACTTCACCAACACCTTCCACCCCAACCTTCAGTTCACCTGGGCCATCTCCAGCACATCCCTCACCTTCCTGGACCTCTCAGTCTCCATCTCAGGCAACCAGCTTGTAACTGATGTCCATTTCAAGCCCACCGACTCCCACAGCTACCTAGAATACACCTCCTGCAAAAATTCCATCCCCTATTCCCAATTCCTCCGCCTCCGCCGCATCTGCTCCCACGATAAGACATTCCACTCCCGCACATCCCAGATGTCCAAGTTCTTTAAGGACCGCAACTTCCCCCCCACGGTGATTGAGAACGCCCTTGACCGCGTCTCCCGCATTTCCCGCGACACATCCCTCACACCCCGCCCCCGCCACAACCGCCCCAAGAGGATCCCCCTCGTTCTCACACACCACCCTACCAACCTCCGGATACAACGCATTATCCTCCGACACTTCCGCCATTTACAATCCGACCCCACCACCCAAGACATTTTTCCATCCCCACCCCTGTCTGCTTTCCGGAGAGACCACTCTCTCCGTGACTCCCTTGTTCGCTCCACACTGCCCTCCAACCCCACCACACCCGGCACCTTCCCCTGCAACCGCAGGAAATGCTACACTTGTCCCCACACCTCCTCCCTCACCCCCATCCCAGGCCCCAAGATGACATTCCACATTAAGCAGAGGTTCACCTGCACATCTGCCAATGTGGTATACTGCATCCACTGTACCCGGTGCGGCTTTCTCTACATTGGGGAAACCAAGCGGAGGCTTGGGGACCGCTTTGCAGAACACCTCCGCTCAGTTCGCAACAAACAACTGCACCTCCCAGTCGCAAACCATTTCCACTCCCCCTCCCATTCTCTTGATGACATGTCCATCATGGGCCTCCTGCACTGCCACAATGATGCCACCCGAAGGTTGCAGGAACAGCAACTCATATTCCGCCTGGGAACCCTGCAGCCATATGGTATCAATGTGGACTTCACCAGTTTCAAAATCTCCCCTTCCCCCACTGCATCCCTAAACCAGCCCAGTTCATCCCCTCCCCCCACTGCACCACACAACCAGCCCAGCTCTTCCCCCCCACCCACTGCATCCCAAAACCAGTCCAACCTGTCTCTGCCTCCCTAACCGGTTCTTCCTCTCACCCATCCCTTCCTCCCACCCCAAGTCGCACCCCCAGCTACCTACTAACCTCATCCCACCTCCTTGACCTGTCCGTCTTCCCTGGACTGACCTATCCCCTCCCTACCTCCCCACCTACACCCTCTCCACCTATCTTCTTTACTCTCCATCTTCGGTCCGCCTCCCCCTCTCTCCCTATTTATTCCAGTTCCCTCCCCCCATCCCCCTCTCTGATGAAGGGTCTAGGCCCGAAACGTCAGCTTTTGTGCTCCTGAGATGCTGCTTGGCCTGCTGTGTTCATCCAGCCTCACATTTTATTATCTTGGAATCTCCAGCATCTGCAGTTCCCATTATCTCTAAAAAATCGTTGTTGCAATTGCCTTTTCCAAATCTTTGAGATTCTATAAGGCTTTCTACTGGTTTCTAAGTCTATAATTCTTGGCAAACTTTTCAGTTATATTCTAGGTGCATTCCTATATTTTTACTCACTGCTCCTTCCAAATATTAAAGACGTTCTCTTTTTAAAGCACTTTTACACTATTTCAGCTTTCCGAAGTGTGAGCTGAGCAAGGCCTAAAGCATCAAGTCGATTAAAGAATAAAGCTACATTTAATTCTATGGGCATACTGTTGTGATGCATTTGAGAGTAATGAACACTGCATCCACACACACTGTGGGAACTTCTGGAAGATTTTTTTTCAGTCATCCTATGTGGTTCACAAGAGTGATATGAAGAGTATACAGCACTCACCATTTTGTTTTTAAACTGCTTTTAGTCATGAGTCCCACATGGCAGCTGAGTTCACAATTGACCCATCAGCGCAGTAGATTCATTGCAAGAACACTGAAAGCTAATTTTCTTTTCACAATTTCAACTAAATGAAACGTTGTAAAAGTGTGAATGGGTATTAAAGGATTTAGTGGTTTTTGGGCTTAATGCGTGTGTTTGAAAGCTGCTCCTTCAACAATGTGGGTGGTAGGTTATGCAAATGCATAATGGGTTGCTGTAAGTTTTCTACAGTTTCAGTGTAAGTGTTCAACCACTTGGAAAATTTTACCATTGTCTTCATTGTGTGAGCTCAATCCAGTTCAGTAGACCCAAACGATCTTAGAAACTATATAATTGTAGACATGTAAAAACATGGTTGTCTCTCATGTATTTTTCAGCATGTAAAATACACAAATCTTTAACTAAAATGCAACTGTTAACTTGGCAGCTCAAGTGAATGTCTATGGAAATACTTAAAGCTGATATATAATACACAAAACAGATCTTGCATTGTTTGTGTACAGAAACTGGCTTCTTTGTCTTGATTATAATGCTCAGTAATCTGGCTTAAAGTTATAAATTGAATGATCTGTAAATATAATCAACAATAATGAAGTTTGCTAGGAAAATTTTTCTATAGTCAAGCAGTGCATGGGTGAAATATTATAGCTGAAGTCTATTTGGCCATCATACAGCCAAGTTAAACAATTACCTTTTAATTCGACAATGCAGGTTTTTAATGTTGGAGGCGGTTATGGTCATTTGCCTAGCTACCCTCTAGCAGTACTTTGACACGTAAATAAAATGTACACAGTGCACTATTTTTCCTCTTTGCAGATGGAAAAATACCGATTTCACACAGTTTTTATTGGAAAGCAATCTTAACATTTTAACTTCATTTAATATTTCCATGCTACAGTTTGTGCAGGTGTGCAGTTTATTTTCTGTCTTGGCTTTTTTTTCTGTTCTGTTGTTCCCAACCACATGCACAACATTCATGCACTTTTCTCTACATTATTTTCCCTGAAATCTTGTGCTTGTCAGAAAAGCTCTGGCTGAGGATTTGAGCATGGAGTTGTCTGTGGCAGGCAGCTTCCTCTTAATTGAACCATTCATTACTCAAGCTCTTGAGTGCTAACACAGCATAGTAGTAGCATTTTTCCCTTGAGTGGTTATGAGTTTAAGCCCCATTCTGGGATAAATGCACAGCCCTGGCTGATATGTCACTACAGTACTAAGGGAATGTTGTATTATTCATGGAGTATGGGTGATGTGTTAACTGAAGTACAGATATAAATGTGTGTATAATATGTATGTGTGTATGTATATGTGTGTATATATGTATGTATGTATATATGTATACGTATGTATATGTGTGTGTGTGTATATACACACACACACACACACACACACATATATGTATGTACCACAATAAAGAGACGTCATTGACGTACTGATTTTCTGATGTACAATTCCTGCTAATGGAATTCCTAGCCAGGAACATGCAGTTGAAAAATGTTCTCTATTTTGCAGCATGCGCTAAATTTATTTAAAAGCAGTTGTTTATTTCAGGTGCTGTTGTACTGCATTATTATGTATGTGCATCTCTTACAGATGTATTTGCATAACGTAGACAAGTTAAATCTTCTATAGTTTCACGGATTGAGAAGGAAGAAGACATGAGTTTAACGGCTTGAAGGCATAAATTTTGATGACGTATTTTAATAAATTCATGAGATGCAGGCATTGCTGGCTGAGTTTGCATTTATTGCTCATCCCTTATTGCCCTTGGAGAAGGTAGTGCAGAATGGCCTTCTTGAACCACTGCAATTCAAGTTATATGTAATAATTGTGATTTGTTTTTCTGTTTGCAACTCGACATCATTTTATGTAGCAATCCAGTTACTTTACAAATATGTGACTGATGACCTACAATCAAACTTTTTATAAGAATGTTTGAAACTCAAAAATTGCTGAGCAGTTCTAAAGCTGATTTTCTTTGTATTACTTGTGTCTTTTTTAGAACCATTCAGTTATTTTACTCAATTTGATTGCTCTAAAGTGGAAACAATATTTAATATATCTTTCTAACTGAACTGCAGCAACTGGAACTGGTGGAGCCAAGTGGATGGATTCATGTTCCACTCACTGATGTCAACAAGAAGCCAATCCGTACATTTATGATACAGATTGCTGTACTAGCAAATCATCAGAATGGAAGAGACACTCACATGAGACAAATTAAAGTCTACACACCAGTGGAAGAAAGTTCAATCGGTAAATTTCCGCGATGTACCACTATAGACTTTATGATGTATCGCTGCATTAGATGACTGAATATTAAAGGAAATGGTTTGAAATATTCTGAAAGCAGCAACTGATTTTTGTTTTTTTTCAATGTTAATTTGAACTTTTTTATAAATTATTTCAGTTAATACTACATGGGGAACAGAAAGTTATACGTTGAATGGAGACAAAATAAAATTAATGCCTGAAGCCATACAATTTGAGTGGTCATGATAGAACCCTGGTTTCCACAACGAACATGACCTGCTGTTCCCTTGGATCAAGACTAAAGGTTGGTGAGACATCTGATTCTCAAGGCCGAGGGTATTAACTTTTAGTTCGTAGACCCTGCCAAAGGTCTTGGCATAACAATAAACAAAGCCCCTTATTTGTTTACCAATTCAATAGTAGATCATTGCAAAGCCAAATTCATCCAACAGTATAAAGAGAAATTATCCTACAGAAATCTTTAAAGATATTAACAGAAGCCTAATTGAATTAAAATGCTGCATCTACGTAGAGCTTATGAAAATCTCACAGACCAAGTTTTAGTCACGGCCAAATTATGGCACTAAAAGTATGGGCTGAGGTTAGAAACAGGAAAGGAGCGGTCGCCCTGTTGGGAGTTTTCTATAGGCCTCCGAATAGTTCCAGAGATGTAGAGGAAAGGATAGCAAAGATGATTCTCGATAGGAGTGAGAGAGACAGGGTAACTGTCATGGGGACTTCAACTTTCCAAATATTGACTGGGAACACTATACTTCGAGTACTATAGATGGGTCAGTTTTTGTCCAGTGTGTGCAGGAGGGTTTCCTGACACAGCATGTAGATAGGCCAACAAGGGGCAAAGCCACATTAGATTTGGTACTGGTTAATGAGCCCGGCCAAGTGTTAGATTTGGAAGTAGGTGAGCACTTTGGTGGTAGCAATCGCAATTCTGTTATGTTTACTTTAGTGTTGGAAAGGGAGAGGTGTATACCACTGGGCAAGAGTTATAGCTGGGGGAAAGGCAATTACGATGAGATTAGGTAAGATTTAGGGAGCATAGGATGGGGAAGGAAACTGCAGGGGATGGGCACATTAGAAATGTGGAGCTTATTCAAGGAAAAGCTCCTGTGTGTCCTAGTTAAGTATGTACCTGTCAGGCAGGGAGGAAGCTGTAGAGCACGGGAGCCGTGGTTTACGAAGGAGGTGGAATCTCTGGTCAAGAGGAAGAAGAAGGCTTATGTTAGGATGAGATGTGAAGGCTCAGTTAGGGTGCTTGAGGGCTACGAGGTAGCCAGGAAAGACCTAAAGAGAGAGCTCAGAAGAGCCAGGAGGAGACATGAGAAGTTGTTGGCGGATAGGATCAGGGTAAACCCTAAGGCTTTTTATAGGTATTTAAGGAATAAAAGAATGATGAAAGTAAGATTAGGGCCAATCAAGGATAGTAGTGGTAAGTTGTGTGTGGAGTCAGAGGCAATAGGGGAATCTCTAAATGAATATTTTTCAACAGTATTCACTCTAGAAAATGACAATGTTGTCAAGGAGAATACTGAGATACAGGCTTCTAGACTAGGTGGGATTGAGGTTCACAAGGAAGAGGTATTAGAAATCCTACAGAGGGTGAAGATAGATAAGTCACCTTGGCCAGATGGGATTTATCCTTGCATCCTCTGGGAAGCCAGGGAGGAGATTGGCATTGATCTTTAACTTGTCATTGTCTACAGGAATAGTGCCAGACGACTGGAGGATAGCAAATGTGGTTCCCCTGTTCAAGAAGGGGAGTAGAGACAACACTGGTAATCATAGACCAGTGAGCCTTGCCTCAGTTGTTGGTAAAGTGTTGGAAAAGGTTATAAGGGATAGGATTTGTAATCATCTAGAAAAGAATAAATTGATTAGGGATAGTCAGCACGGTTTTGTGAAGGGAAGGTCGTGCCTCACAAACATTATTGAGTTCTTTGAGAAGGTGACCAAACAGGTAGATGAGAGTAAACCAGTTGAAGTGGTGTAAATGGATTTCAGCGAGGCGTTCGATAAGATTCCCCACAGTGGGCTATTGTACAAAATGCGGAGGATTGGATTTGTGGGAGATATAGCAGTTTGGTTCGGAAATTGGCTTGCTGAAAGAAGACAGAGGGTGGTAGTTGATGAGAAATGTTCATCCTGGAGACTAGTGGTGTACCGCAAGGGTCGGTGTTGGGTCCACTGCTGTTTGTCATTTTTATAAATGACCTGGATGAGGGCGTAGAAGGATGGGTTCGTAAATTTGCAGATGACACTAAGGTCGGTGGAGTTGTGGATAGTGACGAAGGATGCTGTAGGTTGCAGAGAGACATAGATAAGCTGCAGAGCTGGGCTGAGAGGTGGCAAATGGAGTTTAATGCAGACAAGTGTGAGGTGATGCACTTTGGTAGGAGTAACCGGAAGGCAAAGTACTGGGCTCATGGTAAGATTCTTGGTAGTGTAGATGAGCAGAGAGATCTCGGTGTCCATGTACGCATATCCTTGAAAGTTGCCACCCAGGCATACAGTGTTTTAGCTTTTATTAATAGAGGGATCGAGTTCCGGAACCAAGAGGTTATGCTGCAGCTGTACAAAACTCTGGTGCGGCCGCCCTTGGAGTATTGTGTACAGTTCTGGTCACCGCATTATAAGAAGGATGTGGAAGCTTTGGAAAGGGTGCAGAGGAGATTTACTAGGATGTTGCTTGGTATGGAGGGAAGGTCTTACGAGGAAAGGCTGAGGGACTTGAGGCTGTTTTCATTAGAGAGAAGGTTGAGAGGTGACTTAATTGAAACATATAAAATAATCAGAGGGTTAGATAGGTTGGATAGGGAGAGCCTTTTTCCTAGGATGGTGACGGCGAGCACGAGGGGGCACAGCTTTAAATTGAGGGGTGAAAGATATAGGACAGATGTCAGAGGTAGTTTCTTTACTCAGAGTAGTAAGGGAATGGAACGCTTTGCCTGCAACGGTAGTAGATTCGCCAACCTTAGGTACATTTAAGTCGTCATTGGATAAGCATATGGACGTACATGGAATAGTGTAGGTTAGATGGGCTTGAGATCGGTATGACAGGTCGGCACAACATCGAGGGCCGAAGAGCCTGTACTGTGCTGCTGTAATGTTCTTCTAAAGAAAAGTGGCTAGAAATTCCTCTATGCATTGAATATCCATGAATAGAATTACCTTTACTCAAAGTATACTTTAGGGTAAATACAATACATGGATGAATGCCAAGCCACAAGTTGCTTGGTCGTTGCAACTATGTTCCTGTAATATCTAGATTGCAGTTCATAAAATCCCTACAGTGCAGAAGCAGGCCATTCTGCCTCAAGTTCACACTGACCTTCTGAAGAGTATCCTACCAGACCCAACACCCTTAGTCTTATTCCCTGTAATCCTGCGTTTCCCATGAATAATTCACCTAACCTAACTTACACTCTTTGGGTACTATGGGATATTTAGCATGGCAAATCCACCTAACTTGCACACTCTGTCTGGGAGAAAGCCAGAGCATCCAGAGGAAACCCACATGTATAAATGGACAGCATGCAAACTCTAAAAGGTTGGCTGAGGATGGAACTGAAACCAGGTCTCTGGCGCTGCGTGGCAGCAGAGATGACCAGTGAACCACCATCCTGCTCTTTGGCTTACTTGATTTGAAAAATGTGAATGAATTGATCATAATCTTTCTTCACTTAAATTTTTGGCAAAATGAAATTGCACAATAATCAAAACAAGGTTGCTGGAAAAGCTCAGCAGGTCTGGTAGCATGTGTGGAGGAGAAAACAGAGTTAACGTTTCAAGTCCGGTGACCATTATTGCACACGATAATGCTTGGTGGTGGCAATAGCCGTACAGAATCCGGGCTGAATTTTAATACACGTAAACTGATGGATTTGGGTCATGACACAAGTTCCATTGCATAAATCACAGGTACTGAATCAATCTACTTCCACTTTTAACACAGGTGGAATGAAGTGGTGATCAATTTGCTTTTCAGAAGCAGATTAATTATTTAATATAAGGAGGGTATAGGTCTTCATTTTTAAGTCATTCTTTTAAACCAGAGGTGCTCAGGCTTCCTAGGCCTCCACAGAAAGGCATGAATCCATGAGACAAATGCAGTCATAGTAGTCGTATTACCAAAGGAGCAGGAGTTCTACAATAATGCAATGCCACCTTTTGTGATCAATCTGCTTACCTGATTCATCCTACTGAGGGGGCAATATGCCTACACACTCTTGTCAGCTTCAGCCCTGTGAAGCAGATTTCCTGTCCAAAACTCCATCCTGTCAATCAAGAAGTCCATGGATAGGAAACTTTCACTTAAAGGACTTGCTATTATATTTTGCAAGACATAGAATAAATCTGATCTCGGTTTCTTGACCTCCATCATCCTAGCATTGAACAGGCCTTCAGCAAAACAAAAAGGCCTCTGAATCTACATCCATTCATAATTGTATATTGTGCCCACGACCCCATTGAAATTTCATTCTGATCACTGCAGTTTGCAAGGCAGCATTCCTTCTTGCATCCAGTTTCTGCTGTTATCTAGCCATTCAATCTTTCTTTGATCAGGCCTGTTCTTTTCTAATGTTCATCTTCTATTGCCACTAGACTCTCACCCAGCTTTTTCCTTTGGCTGTATTTTTTCAGTTATCCACAAGGTGCTGGAACTTCAATTCTGGCATGCCAGCATTGGATTCAGGCAGAAGTGGGATTAGAAAAAAAAGTTCAAATTATAGTTTCACAATGATTACTTTGAACTGTGGAAAGTTTCTACTTTTGGTCGGCATAGCTTTTCAACATTATACCTTATCTGAGGCAGGTAATCCAAACTCATTGAAAATGATACGGCTACCTGCTTTTGATATGCAGAAAGACCTGACATCTTTATGCCATAAAACCAGATTATTCAAAGCAACAACATTTAAATATGGACTATGTTTGTGATGGGCTTTCTTATGAATTTCCACAGTACAGATTCTCTGTGCTGTCAATTTTCAGTACAGCACTGCAACAAAAAGTGGCTTGCAAATAGCAAGACCTGTCAACACATGACTGAAAGCTTTGGGAGGAGGGGTATACGGTGATACGTGCATTGCAGTTTAAAAGATTCACAAAACGTGCTTAGGTTTAAAATTTACAGCACAGAAAAAGGCGATTTAATCCATGTAGTCATGCACTGTTTAAATTCCGTACATAATTCAATTCATCTCATCCTGTCTATTGCACTATATTTTCTTCCTGCTATGCTTGGTTACATTGTATTTAAATTCATCTGTTATTTGCTTCAATCATTCGTTTCGGTAATGAGTTCCACATTCTCTTGCATGAAGGTTCTCCTTAATTGATGACTGTCTTACTAATGGATCTGGTTTTGGATATCCCCCACAGATTTCTCAATATCTACTGTTTCAAATCCTTGCATAATCTAAGGACTTCTATCCGCCTCACCCTTTCAAAGAAGAGTCCCAGTTTGTTCACTTTCTCCTCTTGGACATACCCTGTCAGTTCTAGTAATATCCTTCCAAATCATTTCTGTAGCTTTTCCAGTTCTCTATATCACTATCATACGAGAGATCAGAACTCTCATTTCTGGTATAGCCAAGGTTCTATGTTTAATCTAACTTATCTGATTTTCAATGATATCTGCCAGAACTGACCTAAGTGTCTCCTTTCTTCTTTAATGATCTTATAACTTGTGTTGCACCTTTTAGTGATTTGTACATCTCATGTCCAAGTTGTTTATTCAAATGTGAACAATGGTGCTAATACAGAATGTTGTGGAACCGGATTCTCATTTTTTGATAGTCAGTGTAAGTACCTTTAAACTTATACAGATTTCTGTTCTATCGCCAGTGTGTTAGCCGTTCTACGACATGATCCTCGATCCCTTGGTAATCCTAATCAAGATGTCATTTGAAAATATTACATACGCTACATTACTTTGGACTATTCTACCTGTTGCTACGTTAGATAGTTGAATAAAACTTGAAATATGACCTTGCTTTTGAATCCGTGTTGACTATATTAAATTTTGATTTCAAGATAGGTTTCTATTAGATCTGTGTAAAGATTTCAATTAAGAAATCTACAGTTCTTTGGACTTATTAAATTTCCCTTTGTTAATATAGGATTACTATTAACTTCTGCCAGTCTTTTTACACTATTCCCCTGTTTGCATCTTTTGTATTTCTTCTAGATTTTTTTAAGATGCACTGATATGAATCAATCAAATGTATTTGGTTAGTTTATCAATTATCTGACTTTTATCTTTAATAGACAGCAGTGGAAGAACTGTTTAGGAAATATTTTAATGTATTTTCTTGAAAGATTAGTAATACTGTGTTGTAGGGCACAGAGGTGGATTATGATAGACCGATAGGTTTCAGAAAGAGATAATCAGCTTTTGGTTGCAGACTGAACTTCACTAGTCCACATCATTAGCCAAATCATTGAGAATGTTAGAACCCCTACTTGTTCTGATTTGTTTTAGCAATAACATTTTGCATTTTTGTCATGCCTGCAGTAAAACTTTGCATGTTTTAGTCATAAGAGCACGATCAAAATTTGACACGGAACCATACAAAACTTAAGTCATGACCAAAAACCAAGTCAAAGATTTAGGCTGTAATGAGCACCTTAAAGGAATATAGGTTTAATGGGACAAATCTAGAGTATGGGAAGATACAGTACCTAATGGTAGAGTGTTTGAAATCAGGGATTTACATCAGATCAGAAATTGAAAGGTTGGAGATCTTGGAAGATTGTTGGGCTAGAAGAGGGTAGAAAAAAAATGGTGTGGTCATGAGTAGATTTGAAAACATGCCTGAAAATTTTAAAGTCAGATAGGTCAGCAAACATAGGAGAAATTAACAGAATGAACTGTAATGTAAGTAGACTGAGAAGGATATTAGGAGTTTCAACAGGGACACAAGTTTTCAGAAATGGTGTGAGCAATGATATTCTCACCCATTGTTAATATTTACATTTTTCAGGAGTCCTAGAAACTTAGAGCAAAGGAGATGGCCATAGGGTTTTTGCAGGGGTAATCCATTCCACTCAGCTCAAATGCCTGAGTAGAAATCCCACCTGTTCTGCAGGTGCCATAGTAATTCCAAATAATTTGATTAAAAGTAACTGGAAGGAAACCAGTTAGCACACTTTCCTCTGGTTTTTTGAAAGGGGAATTGTGCTTAATCCCAAAATTCTGTAAATTGCCCATAACCTAAAGATTTGTCATCCTCATGTAGCTGTCCAGCTCACTTGTGAAATTATTTATGGGGTCAACCTTCACTACTTTTTCATGTAAAGCATTCCAGATACAGACAACTAAGTGGAGTAAAATCTCCCTTCTCTGTCTTTTGCCAACATCCCCAGCGTGTTCTAGCATGATCTTTGCTTTTATATTTAAGCCTCTGTCTTAAAACCCAAGTAACCCACATGCTTCTATAAGCACCTTATTATTTGTAGACATAGGTAAGGTGTCACTGCTTATCTACACTTCAAAATTGTGATATATTTAGTATAATGGGGTAGTTGGTGACATTGTGGTAACATTACTCTGTTTATACTAATTTCAAGGTCCTCCTTGAAATGGCTATGAGCAGTGGGCAAATGGAATAAACAGATGAGAATAAAAATAATTCTCATCTCCATCTTAAAAGACACAGAGGGACAGACTCCTGACTAATGGACATAGATTCACCATGGTATCTTGTTGTATTTAAATTCATCAGTAAATCTGGAAAGTTACGTCTGGGTTTAGTTTTAAAAGTAAGGGTTAGGGCCACAGTTAGGTTTAGGGCTAGGAATGTGGTTAAGTTTAGAGTTTCCGATAAGGGGAGGGTTACTGATAAAGGGTAGCACTACGGATGGGATAGAGTTAGGGTTCGTGTTAGGGTTAGTGATAGGATGAAGGCTGAGGTGATGTGAAGGATTAGGGTTAGGGTTAAGGTAGGGCAATGGTTAGGGTTAGGATTAGGGTTAATTCCAGGGTTAGGGTTAGGGTTATGCTAGTTATTAGAGTTAGGGCTAGTGTCAGTGCTTTAAGTCTAGGGCTGCATTTAGGTTTAGGATTAAGTATAGGTTTACAGTTAGTGTTAGAGTAAGGGTTAGAGACAGAGTTAAGATGAGAGGTAGGGCTAGGGAGACACTTAAGGCTGGAGTTAGGGTTAGAGGTACTGTTAAGGTTAGGCCTAGTGTTACTGTTAGGATTAGTGTTAGGGTTATGGTAGATGTGAGAAATTGGGTTAGGGTTAGTTTTAAGACTAACATTAGGTTTAGGGATAGAGCTTAAGTTGCGTACAATGGCTATGGTTACAGTTGGAGTTTGGTAATGGTTAGGGCTAGGGTTAGGGTTATAGTTAGTTTTAGGTTAAAGATTTATGGTAGGTGTGAGAAATAGGGTGAGAATTAGTTTTAAAGCTGGGATTAAGGTTAGGGAATGTGCTTTAATTAAGCTGAAAGCAGTGGCTGCGGTTAGGGTTGGGATGGGTAATGGTTAGACCTAAGGTTAGGATTATTGTTACAATGAGGTTTAGGGTTATGATAGGTATGAGAATTAGAGTTAGGGTTAATTTTAAGGCTCAGCTTAGTGTTAGCATTCAGGGTACACTAAGATTGAGTGCAAAATCTAGGGCCAGAGCTAGGGCTAAGGTGAGAGTTAGGGTTATGTTTATGGTCGATGTGAGAGTTAGGTGTAGGGTTCAATTTAAGGCTAGGGTTAGTGTTGGATTAAGACTATAGATAATTTGTGTGCAGTGATTAGGGTTAGGGCTAGGGTTAGGGTTAGAGGTAGTGCTAGAAATGGGTGAGGCTGACCGCATTGATGGTCCTCCAGGCGCAGTTGATGTTGGTCTCAGTGTGCGTCCAGGGAAACAGCCCGTATAGCACAGAGTCCCGTGTCACGGAGCTGCTCGGGACGAACCTCGACAAATACCACTGCATCCCTCTCCAGACCTCCTGCACATAGGCACACTCCAGAAGGAGGTGATCGACAGTCTCGTTACCCCTGTAGCCGCCTCGAGTGCAGCGTGCGGTGGCGCAGAGATTCCGGGCATGCATAAAGGATCTCACTAGCAGAGATAGGCTTGAGTTTATGGTTAGGTTAGGGTTAGATTTAGGGTTAAGTGGAGTTCTCGGGCTGAGGTTAGGTTTAAATTTTGGGTTAGGAGTTTGGTTAAGGTTAATGTTAGGTTTAAGTTTGATATCAGAGTCAGGGTTAGGGTTAGAGTTGGGACTGTAATTAAGTTCAGTGCTATGCCTAATGTTAAGGTGAACGTTAGCGTTAGCATCACAGCTAGATCTCAGATTAGGGGTGGATCAGAGTTAGAGTTATGCTAGTTGTAAGAGTTAGGGCTAGTGTTATTGTTAAGGCTAGAGCTAGGTTGAGTTTTATGGATTTGAGTAGTATTAGAGTGCAGTTTGTGCAGCATTAAGATGAGAGCTAGGGCTAGGGCTCGATTAAGGGTTAGGGTTAGAGCTACTGTTTAAGGTTAGGCCGAGCGTTACTGTTAAGGCTGGGGTTAGGGTTAGGTTTCGTGTTAGGATTAGAGTTAGGTTTGGTGTTAGGATGAGGTTTTAAGGATATATCTAGGATTAGGGTTAGGGTGAGGTTTGGGGCTATTGAGTTTTTAGAAGATTTGTAGCTCAGGTTGAGTTTCTGGATGTGAGTTTGCTCGCTGAGCTGGAAGGTTAGTTTTCAAATGTTTCGTCACCTTTTTTTTAAATTTGAGAAAATATACTTTATTCATTAGAATGTACAAAAAAAAAACATTTATTAACCTACCCAGTCATGCAAGCTGCTCCCGGTTACCCAGGGGGTACGTACACCAACTAAAGGCAAAAACAAAACAAAGAAGAAAAAAAAAGCAAAGAAAATACCCCGGCAGTCGTCTCCCCGCACAGTCCCCGTTGGCCCCCTGACCAGTTGGGGAAGGCGCCAGCTGGGCCCAGCAACCAGATAGGACCCTTTTTTCTATTCTGGACGAGGGGTTTCATAAGGTGGTCTTTCCCCACCGCGCCTTGGTGGTGGCTGCCCCAAGCTTTAGCGCATCCCTCAGCATGTAGTCCTGGACCTTGGAGTGCGCCAGTCTGCAACACTCAGTCAGGGTCAGTTCTTTCAGTTGGCAGACCAGCAAGTTGCAGGCAGACCAAAGAGCGTCTTTCACTGCATTGATGGTCCTCCGGGCGCAGTTGATGTTGGTCTTGGTGTGCGTCCTGGGAAACAGCCCGTAGAGCACGGAGTCCCGTGTCACAGAGCTGCTTGGGACAAACCTCAACAAATACCACTGCATCTCCCTCCAGACCTCCTGCGCATAGGCACACTCCAGAAGGAGGTGATCGACAGTCTCGTTACCCCTGCAGCCGCCTTGAGTGCGGCGTGTGGTGGCGCAGAGATTCCGGGCATGCATAAATGCAGAGCCCCTCTCACCTCCAGCCAAGCAATGTCCTTGTGCTTGTTTGAAAGTTCTGGCGATGAAGCATTCTGCCAAACGACTTTGGCAGTCTGCGTGGGGAACCACATGACGGGATCCACCCTCTCCTTTTCACGAAGGGTCTCGAGGATACTACGTACCGACCACTGCCTGACAGCCTTGTGGTCAAAGGTGTTTCCTTTCAAAAATTTCTCCACGAAGGACAGGTGGTATGGAACGGTCCAACTACTCGGAGCATTCCGTGGCAACGAGGCCAGGCCCATCCTTCGCCACACCGGGGACAGGTAGAACCTCAGTAAGTAGTGACACTTGGTGTTTGCATACTGAGGATCTACGCACATCTTGATGCAGCCACACACAAAGGTAGCCATCAAGGCAAGGGTGGCGTTCGGTACGTCCTTTCCCCCATTTCCCAGGTATTTGTACATGACCCCCAAATGAAGTGGAAGATGGCCCGGGTGACCGCAGCGGTGCAGGTCCAGGGAATAGGCCAGGCCTGCGCCACATACAACAGTACCGAAAGCCCCTCGCACCTGACAACCAGGTTCTTACCTGCGATGGAGAGGGACCGGAGCGTGCACCTGCTCAGCTTCTGCTTCAGTTTGGTGATACGCTCCTCCCAAGTTTTAGTGCATGCCCCAGCTCCACTGAACCAAACCAAACACCCAGCACCTTCTGGTAGTCTGTCCTGACGGTGAAGAGGATGAAGGAGCAGTCGTCCCAGTTCCCAAAGAACATGGCCTCGCTCTTACCCCTTTGACTTTGGCACCCGAGGCCAGTTCAAACTGCGGCAGACGTCCAACAGCCTACTCACCGACCGACAATTGGTGCAGAAGACGGTGACGTCGTCCCTGTACAGGGAGGTCTTGACCTGAAGGCCTCCACTGCCTGGGATAGTCACGCCCTTCAGGCTCACGTCCTTCCTGATGGATGCGGCGAAGGGCTCCATTCAGCACACGAACAAGGCAGGAGAGAGCGGGCAGCCCTGCCTGACTCCAGATCTGATGGGAAAACTGTCCGATTCCCACCCGTTGATTGAGACTGCCCTAACGGTGTTGGTGTAGAGCAGCAGGATCCAATTGCGGATGTCCTCCCCGAACCCCAATTTGGAGAGGATGTCCCTCACGTAAGCATGAGAGACCCTGTCAAAGGCCTTCTCCTGGTCCAGGCTGATGAGGCAGGTGTCCACCCTCCTGAACTGCACGTAGGCGATCGTATCCCTGATGAGCGCGAACTCTCAGCGATCTTCCATTCTGGCACAGCACAGGTTTGGTCAGGGTGAATCACCGACTCCAGGATAAACCTGACCCGGTTGGCTATGACCTTGGCCAGGATTTTGTAGTCCACGTTCAATAATGAAATGGGACGCCAATTCTTAATTTCTTCCCTCTCCCTCTTGTAAATGAGGCTGATGATGCCCTTCCTCATGGACTTGCACATTTCCCCTGCCCGAAGCGCACTATCGTACACCTCCAGCAGGTCCTGGCCAACCAGGTCCCACAGAGCGGAATACAGCTCGACCGGTAAGCCGTCGCTCCCAGGAGCCTTATTCCTCTCAAAGGATTTGAGGGCTCTGGTCAGCTTGTCCAGGGATATCGGCCGGTCCAGCCACTCCCTCGTGCCATCGTCTAAGACCTCTGTGATAGACGACAGGAACAACTCGGAGGCTGTGCTGTCCGTGGGCTTCGCGTCATAAAGTCCGGCATAGAAGGATCTGCTGATCCTCAAAATGTCGGGCAGAGACGATGTCACCGAACCTTCGTCCTCCTTCAGCTGGCTAAGCACAGAGGTCTCTTTGTGCACCTTCTGAAAGAAGAAACGCGAGCACATCTCGTCCTGCTCCACGGAGCAGACCCTAGACCGGAAGATTATCTTGGAGGCCTCCACGGTGAAGAGCGAGGCTTGCTGGCCCCTCACCTCGTGGAGGTCCTCCGTGACATCGACCCCCATCGACTGCAGAAGGAGCAGGTTCTGCATCCTTTTCTGGAGTTGCGACAGCTTTTCCCGCCTCTCTCTCGCCTTCCGAACACCCTTGAGGACAAAGAACCTCTTGATGTTCTCTTTCACCGTCTCCCACCAGTCGCCCGGAGACACAAAGAGGGGTTTCACAGTTTTCCAACCGGCGTGTTCCCTCTTAAGCTCCTCGATGTTCTCTGGGGTCAACAGAGTCGTGTTGAGCTTCCACGCCCCCTTGCTGGCCAGCTGGTCGTCCTGTAAATGACAGTCGGACAGCAGGAGACAGTGGTCAGAAAAGAACACCGGCTCGAAGCCGGTGGACCTGACCGAGAACGCCCGTGAAACAAACAGGAAGTCTATCCTTGAGCGGATAGACCCATCTGGCCATGACCAGGTGTATCTCCGCTGCGCTCTGTCTGCAGGGGTGCTGAAGACGTCAAGCAGCTTGGCGTCCTTCATCATGCCCATCAGGAATATGGACATGACGTCCAGTTGACTCCCCCCCCCCCACCCGCTGCCCCCACGCCGGATCTTCCATCTGCATTGATGATGCAGTTGAAGTCTCCGCCTAGGATGACCGGCCTGGACGTAGCCAGCAGGGTTGGAAGCCGCTGCAAGATGGCCAACCGATCACTCCGTACCACTGGGGCGTACACGTTGATCAGCTTCAGGGGAGCGTTCCTGTAGGTGACATCAGCCACTAGGAAGCGCCCCCCCACCACCTCCTGAGCTTGAGAGATGGTGAAGTTGCACCCCCGCAGCAGAATAGCCAGGCCCGAGGAGCGACAGTCGTTACCCCCCCCCCCGACCAGATCGAAGGCCCACAGGTCCAGGCGCCCGACCATCTCCCATACCTGCTGAGGTGCAGTATCTCGCACTCCTGCAAAAACAGGAGATCTGCCTTGATGGTGGTCAGGTAGGCCAACGTGGACACACATCTTGCGGTGGATTTGATGCTGCGCACATTAACGCTCGCAACTCGTACCCCCATTGTGGGCAGTGACCGCAGTACCCTCCCCAAGTCCAAGGTCCAGCCCCTCCATCTGTCCCTTCATGCCCATTGCCGGGGCGAACTGCTGGACGCTCTCCGGGCTCAGGAAACCGTCCATGCTGCCTTCCGGGTGGCATCCCTCCGTCGGGAGTATGGAGGCAGGAGAGTCCGGCCCTGGGTCAGGCTGGGGACACGCTGTTTCCTGCTTCCCGCCTGAAGGTTCTGGGGGGCTCTCCAGGGCCCCAGCGGCGCGTGGCTGGGTGTCGGAGGGAACCTCAGGACGCCTCCCGTCACCTGGAATCGGGGTGCTGCTTTCCTTCTCCCTTGAGATCTTTAGCTTCTGCTTTGGGCGGGCCTCCTCCGAATCTGCCTCGTCAGAGGAGATCTTACAGCCCACCTGTAGCTGCCTCTTCCCGCCTGATGGTTGCAGTGCCAAGACCCACCAGCGCGCCTTCCTCCTCGCTTTCCGGACCATCATCCACTCCCCTGGGTCACCTGTTGCCTCCTCCATCAACTCCAGGTTGTTGAGGGGGAGCGGAGCCTGCAGGGGCGCTTTGCTGGCCTCGGGTCTGTCCTGCGGGGCTGGGCCCTCCTGCACGACCTGGCCCTCCTGCACATTAGTGGGGTCCTTGCAGGGCCCTGGTGCCTTCTTCTCCTCCGGGGGGCTTGCCCCGCATTGCCCCTGCCAGCAACCTGGGCGTAGGTTGTCCCCCACTGCGGGCATGCCCTATAGAGGTGGCCCGCTTCCCCGCAAAGGTTGCAGCTTTTATCTTTTGGGCAATCCTTTGCAAGGTGTCCCTCGTCCCTGCAGTTCCTGCAGATGGTGGCTTTGCAGTTGGCCGCCATGTGACCTGACCTACCACAGGCATGGCAGACTCTAGGTTGCCCTGCATAGGTCAGGTAGCCCTTGCTCCGCCGATCGTGAAGCTGGACGGTGGGTGTATGATGTTCCCATCCGGGCCCGTCCTCAGTGTCACCCTGACCTGCCTCTTCCTGGTCCAGATCCCGAAGGGGTCCATGATGTTGGTTAGGTCCCCTTCCACCTTCACATACCTTCCGAGGAAGGTCAGGACATCAACTGCTGGCACATGCGGGTTGTACATGTGTACAGTCACCATACGGCTCCTCTGCACTGGCATCACGAACAGCGGGACAGCGGTCAGTACAGAAAGGGGGCCCTCACCTCCTTTCTCCTTGAAAACCTCCAGGAAGCACTCGCAAAGCTTGACACTCCTGAAGGTTACATCGTAGAAACCTCCTCCAGGGAAATCCTGCAGGCAGTAAATGGTCGCAGCAGTGAACCCACAACAGTCCAACAGGACCCTCTTAACGAAGAAGGTGCGGTCCACAGGTGCACCTTCATCCACCTTCTTCACGAAAACGCGGATGGTGTTCCGGACCCCCGACCCGGGGCACGAGCACTCGCCGCAGCCATCGTTGCAGGTTGGCTGCCCCCCGAACCAGCGTTAGGCCGAAGCCAGCATTAAGATCCACCGTTTGCAAGGGTGTACAGCCAACCCAACGTCTTCCTTCCACCTCCAAACACAGTTGCACTCTCCTCTTCTTGGTCCACAAAAGAGTGGGTCTTTATTTTGTTCTGGATGTAAGCTGGTTCACTGAGCTGGATGGTTCATTCCCAGATAATCCATCACCATTCTAGGTAGCATCAACAGTGATCCTCCGGTGAAGCACTGGTGTTATGTCCCGCTTTCTATTTATCTGGTTAGGTTTCCTTGGGTTGGTGATGTCATTTCCTATGTTGGTGATGTCATTTCCTGTTCTTTTTCTCAGAGTATGGTAGATTGGATCCAAATCAATGTGTTTGTTGATGGAGATAATGGGAACTGCAGATGCTGGAGAATCCAAGATATTAAAATGTGAGGCTGGATGTACACAGCAGGCCAAGCAGCATCTCAGGAGCACAAAAGCTGACGTTTCGGGCCTAGACCCTTCATCAGAGATGAATGCTCTGATGAAGGGTCGAGGCCCGAAACGTCAGCTTTTGTGCTCCTGAGATGCTGCTTGGCCTGCTGTGTTCATCCAGCCTCACATTTTATTATCTTGTTTGTTGATGGTGTTCCGGTTGGAATGCCATGCTTCCAGGAATTCTCGTGCGTGTCTCTATTTGGCTTGTCCTAGGATGGATGTGTTGTACCAATCAAAGTGGTGTCCTCCCTCATCTGTATGTAAGGATACTAGTGATAGTGGGTCATGTCGTTTTGTGGCTAGTTGATGTTCATGTATCCTGGTGGCTAGCTTTCTGCCTGTTTGTCCAATGTAGAACTGTGACAGATTAGGGTACAGGCAATAGTTAAGTTGAGTGTAATGGCTAGGTGTAGGGTTAGAGCTAGGGCGAGGGTTAGGAGTACAGAGTGCAATGGCCAGGGTTAGGGCTAGGGTAAGGATAACAGTTAGGCTCAAGTTTCAGGTTAGGGTTAAGGTTATTTTCATGAATTTTCATGATGGGTGTGAGAGTTAGAGGTAGGTTTAAGCTTATGTTTAAGGTTATGGTTAGTTTTACAGGAGGTGTGAGAGGTAGGTGTAGGGTTCAATTTAAGGCTAGGATTATGGTTTGTGGTAAGGCTACAGTTGAGTTGAGTGCAACAGTTACAGTTCAAGTTTGGGCTAATGTTAGGGCAAGGGTTAGTGTGGTTACACCTAGGGCTAGATTCTGGGTTAAAGTTAGTGATAGCATTCGGGGTGGATTAGGTTTAGGGTCATGATAGGTATCAGAAATAGAGTTATGTTCTGTTTTAAGGCTAGAATCAAACGTGGGGTTAGGGCTGTAGTTAAGTTGACTATGATTAAAGTTAAGAATAGGGTAATGATGAGGGCTAGGGTTAGGTTTAGGGTTATGTTTATGGCAGGTGTGAGAGTTAGGGGTAGGGTTTGATTTAAGGCTAGGTTAGGGAAAGGGTTAGGGCTGTAGTTGAGTGCCATAGCTAGGGATAGTGCTTGGGTTATGGTTATGGTTAGGGCTAGGGCTAGGCTTACATTTATGATAGGTTTGAGAGTTAGGAGGCCAGGGTTAGGGTTCGGGTAAAGGCTATAGTAAGTTGAGTGCAATGGCACAGTTTAGTTTTAGAGCTAGTGTTAAGAGTGGGGCTTGGGTTAGGGTTAGGGTTAGTGCTTAGGGTTAAACTGGGGTTAGGTATCGGGTTAGTGCTAGGGCTATGTCTAAAGCTAAGGTTTGGATGAGGGCTAGTATGAGGGTTCTGCTTGGGGCTAGTATTAGGGCTAGGTTTAGGGTTAGTGTATGGGTTATGTTTATTGCAGATGTGAAAGTGGGAGGTAGGGTTTCGAGTAAGCCTAGGGTTATGGTTAGGGTTAGGGTTAGGCTTAGGCTTATGTTTATAGTAGGTTTGAGAGTTAGGAGTTAGGAGGTCAGGGTTAGGGTTAGGGTAAAGGCTATAGTAAGTTGAGTGCAATGGCACGGTTTAGTTTTAGATCTAGTGTTAAGATTGGGGCTTGGGTTAGGTTTAGGGTTAGTGCTTAGGGTTAAATTGGGCTTAGGTACAGGGTTAGAGTTAGTGCTAGGGCTATGTCTAAAGCTAAGGTTTGGATGAGGGCCCATATTAGGGCTAGGTTTAGGGTTAGTGTACGGGTTATATTTATTGCAGATGTGAGAATAGGAGGTAAAGTTTGAAGTAAGCCTACGGATAAATTTAGGGTTAGGGCTATAGATAGGTTGAGTGCAATTGCGAGGGTTAGTGTTAAGGATAGCGTTAGGGGTAGGTTAGGTTTAAGGTTATGGTAAATGTGAGAAATAGGGCTATGTTCAGTGTTAAGGCTCAGATTAGACATGGGGTTAAGGCTTTAGTTAAGTTGAGTACAATGGCTACGGTTACGATTAAAGGTAGGGTAATGATGAGAGCTACTGTTAGTTTTAGGGTGCTGTTTATGACAAATGTGAGAGTTAGAGGTTGGGTTTGATTTAAGGACAGGGTTAAGGACAGGGTTAGGGCTATGGTTGAGTGCAATAACTAGGGCTAGGGTTAGGATTAGGCTTATGTTTATGGTAGGTGTGAGACTTAGCGGATTGGTTTGATTCAAGGCCAGGGTTAGGGTTAGGGTAAAGGCTATAGTAAGTTGAGTGTAATGACTCAGATTAGTTTTAGAGCAATGGTTAGGATTAGAGTTTGGGTTAGGCTCAGGGTTAGGGTTAGGGTTAGTTTGGGATTGGGTGTGGGCTAGGGCCAAGGCATGGTCTAGTGTTGGATGAGAGCTAGTATTAGGGTTATGTTTGGGGCTATGGTTAGGGCAAGGGTTAGGATTACTGTTAGGGTTAAGTTTATGGCAGATGTGAGAGTTAGAGGTAGGGTTCGATTTAAGGCTAGTGATAGATTTAAGGTTAGGTCTATAGATAACTTGAGTGCAATGGCGAGGGTTAGGGTTTAGGCTTAGTGTTATAGTAGGTGTGAGCATTAGGGTTTTGATTAGTTTTATGGCTAGCATTAGTCTTAGGGTTAGGCTAGAATTAGGTGGAGTGTAATTGCTAGGGTGAGGGCTAGAATTAGATTGGGGTTAAGGTTAAGTTTATGGTAGGTGTGAAGAGTCGGGTGTAGGTTTCATTTTAAATCTAGGCTTAATGTTCGGGTTTAGGCTGTAATTCAGTTGAATGCAATATCTAGTGTTATAGTTAAGGCTTGGGTTAAGGTTAAATTTAGCTTTGGGTTATGATAGGTGTTAGGGTTAGGGGTAGAGTTAGTTTTAAGGCTAGAGTTGGTTTTAGGATTAGAGTTATGTTAATGGTAGGTGTGAGAGTTAGTGGTAGCATTTAATGAAAGGCTTGGGTTAGGTTTACAGGAGGACAATAGTTAAGTTGAGTGCAATGTCTGGGGGTGGGGTTTTATGTTAGGTGTACAGTTAGGCTGAGTGCAATGGCCAGGTTTAAAGTTAAGATTAGGGTTGCATTTATATTCATGATGGATGTGAGAGTTGGAGTACAGTTAGGCTTAGGGTTGGATTAGGTTTAGGTTTATGGCAGGTTTGAGAGGTAGGTGTAGGGTTCAATTTAAGGGTAGGAACATGATTAATGGTAAGCTTAAAGTTAAGGTGAGTGAAGCAGTTATGGTTATAGTTTGGGCTAATGTTAGGGCAAGGGTTAATGTTGGGGTTAGGGCTAGGGCTAGATTCTGGGTTAGGGTTAGGGATAGCGTTAGGGGTGCGTTAGGTTTAGGATTATCGTAGATGTGAGAAATAAGATTTTGTTCAGTTTTAAAGCTAGAATTAAACATGAGTTAGGACTGTAGTTGAGTTGAGTGCAACAGCTACAGTTAGGGTTAAGGTAGGTAATGATGAGGGTTAATGCTAGGGTTAGGTGATGTTTCTGGCAGGTTTGAGAGTTAGGGGTCGGGTTTGATTTAATGCTATGGTTAGGGCCATAGCCAAATGCAATGGCTAGAGTTAGGGTCACGGCTAACGTTAGGTATTGGGTTAGGTTTATGTTTATGCTACGTGTGAGACTTAAGAGTTTGGTTTGATTTAAGGCCAGGATTAGGGTCAGGGTAAAGGCTGTGGTATGCTGACTGAAATGGCTCGGATTAGTTTTACAGCTAGGATTAAGGTTAGGTCTTGGGTTAGGGTTAAGGTCAGGAGTAGGGTTCAGTTTAAGTCTCGGGTTTGTTTTAGGGTTAAAGCTGTAGTTAAGTTGAGTACAAAAGCTAGGGTTAAGGTTAGGGCTAGGCTTAGGGTTAGGGTTAGGGTTATGGTTAAGGTTAGATTTATGTGTATGGTAGGTGTAAGAGTTAGCAACAGAATTCGATTTAAGGTTTTGGTTTAGGGTCAGGGTTAAGGTTCAATGGTATACTAAATTGATTGCAATGGCTAAGGTTAGGTTTAGAAGAAATGTTACGGTTAGAGCTCTGGTTAGGGTTACATTTAGAGCTACTGCTTTTTTTTCTGTGTTAGGGTTATGTTTAGGGTTATGGTAGGTGTGAAAAATAACATTAGAGCATAGTTAGGTTGACAGCAGTGGCTCAGTTTAGAGTAAGGGCTATGTTTAGAGTTAGCGTTAATGTCAGGGTTATGGTTAGGGTGTGGTTGGTGTGAGAATTAGAATTAGGATTAGGGTTAATTTCAAAGCTAGCATTAGTGTTTGGGTTAGGAGTACAGTTAAGTAGAGCACCATGGATAGAGTTAGGGTAGGACTAGGGTTCGGGTTAAGGCTAAGGTGAGATATAGGGTTGGGGATATGTTTAATGTTACTGTAGGTGTTGGAGTTAGTGGTAGGGTTAGTTTGAAGGCTAGTGTTAGGGTTAGAGTTATGTTTATGGTAGATGTGGGAATTCAGAAAAAGATTTCATTTAAGGGTAGGGCTAGAGCTAGGGTTAAGGCCATATTTAGGTTGAGTGCAATGGTTAGGGTTATGGTTACGTTTAGGGTTAGGGCTGGTGCTGGGGTTGTGTTCAGCGTTAGGGTTAGGGTTAGTCTTAGGGTTATGTTTATGGTAGATGTGTGAGTTTGAGGTAGGGATTGATTTAAGGCTAAAGTTAGGTTTAGGATTAGGGTACAATGTTGAATACAATGGCGAGGACTATGGTTAGGGTTAGGTTTAGTGTTAATGTTATGCTAATGGTAGATGTGAGATCTAGTTGTCACTTTTGTTTAAAGGATAGGGTTAGGTTTAGGGTGAGGGCAATAGTTGAGTATAAGGGGGAGTGTGAGATTTAGGCTTAGGGATGTGTTAGGCTTAGGGTTAGGGCTAAGGGTACAGTTACTTTGAGTGTTTGAAGTTTTTGAGAAGATTTTTAGCTTGGGTTGTAGATGTGGTTGTAGACTTGCTCACCAAACTGATGTGTTTGATTGCAGATGTTTTATAACCCTGCTAGGTAACATCATCCGTGTGCCTCTGACCAAGTGCTGGTGTTCCATTACTTTGTTATTCATATGCTTCAGTTTTCTGGGTGACTGGCATTACATTCAATACTGTTTTTCTGTGGTTTGTATCTTGGGTCCAGTTCAATGTGTTGTTGATGGAGTTCTGGTCGGAATGCCAGGCCTCCACGAATTCCCTGGGATGTCTCTGTTTAGCTCGTGCTTTTATAGATGTGTTGTCCCAGTTGAAATTGTGTCCTTCTTTATCCTTGTGTATTGAGACCAGTGAGAATTGGCCGTATCTCTTGGTGGCTAATTGATGTTTGTGAATCCTTATTGTCAGTTTTCTTCCAGATTGGCCTGTGTAATGTTTTTTCACAGTCCTTTCATGGAATTTTGTATATTATGTTAGTTTTATTTGTTGTGGGTATAGGATCCCTTACGTTCATCAGTAACTGTTGCAGGGCAGTTATTAGTTTGTGGTATATATATATATATATATCCTGAGTAGTCTTGTGGTCGTCTCTGATACATCTCCAATGCACGGCAGGGTGACTAGTGTGTTTGGCTGTTTTGTTCTTTTTATTGTGGTGTGTTGTGGAGGCAATGGCAGATAGTGCTTTTTTGTGTATCCATTCCCTTTAAAATCTCCGTATAAGTGCTCCTGTTCTGTTTTGTGCAGTTCCGGATTGCTGCAGTGTGTTGCGGCCCATTCGAATAATGTCCTAATGCAGCTCTGTTTAGTGGTGTTGAAAAAGATTCCATAGGCCAGACGGGAAGAAAACTGACAATAAGGATACATAAAAAAAACAACTAGCCAACAAGAGACATGATCAGTTCTCCCTGGTCTCAATACACATGGTCAAAGAAGGACACAAATTTGACTGGGACTAAACCTCCACAATAGCATAAGTCAAACAGAAACATGCCAGGGAATTCTTGGAGACCTGGCATTCAACCAGAACTCCATGAGCAAACACATTGGACTGGACCAGATATACAAACCACTGGAAAACGAAACTGGAAGTAATGCCAACCACCCCAGCAAAATGAAGGTGAAAGTAATAGCGGAACGGCTAGAGTTAGGGTTAGGGATAGGCTTAGGCTTAGGGTTCGGGCTAAAGTAAGGGGTAGGGTTAGGTTTTGGTTTAGGGTTAGGCTTAATGTTAGGGTTACTATTATGTTTATGGTAGATGTGACAGTCAGGTTTGATATAAGACTAGGGTTAGTATTAGGTTTGAAGTTTTAGTTAGGTTGAGTGCAATGGCTAGACTTAGAGTTAATTCTAGGGTCAGGGTTAAGGCTAGGGCAAGTTTCAGGGTGAGGGCTAGTTATGGAGTTAGGTTTGTGGTAGGTGTGAGGTTTAAGGGTAGGGTTAGTTTTATGGCTAGGGTTAGTGTTAAATTTAAGGCTATAGTTAGGTTGAGTGCCATAGCTACGGTAAGGGTTAGGGCTTGGATTAGGGTTAGGACTAGATTTGTGTTGGGATTGGGACCAGGGTTAGGGTTAGGGATCGGATTAATCCTAGAGTTAGGGTTAGGGGTGGGTTAAGACAGATGTGAAAAATAGATTTAGGGTTAGTTTTAAGGATAGGAATTGTGTTAGGCTTAAGGCAATAGCTTGAGTGTTTTAGCTAGGGGTAGCATCAGGGCTAATGTTAGGGCTAGGATGAAGGCTCGGTCTAGGGTTCCAGATAATGGTAGCATTAGGTTTTGCTCCAGGGCTAGGATTAGGGTAAGGTTAGGATGATGGTTGGTGTTAGTGCTAGTGCTAGGGCTGGGGTTAGGATTAGGGTTAGGGTTTGGGATAGGGTTAAGGTTAGCACTACAGCTAGGGCTAGTGCCAGGGCAATCGTTAGCATGAGGGCTAGTGTTAGGGTTCGTGTTGAGTCCAGGGTTAGGCTTAGATATGGGTTAGGGTTTGTGTTTGGTTTAAAATTTGGGGTCAGATTAGGATTAAGGTTAGAATTGGGGCAAAGGCTATGGCTAGGTTTAGGTCTAGGGTTAGGGTTACGTTTAAGGGTAGGGTAATGTTTAGTGTTAGATTTAGGGTTATGGTAGGTGAGAGAATTAGGAGTAGTGTGAGCTCTAAGGCTAGATTTAGAGTTAGAGTTCAGACAATAGTTAATTAGAGAGCAAAGTAGTTAATTAGGGTGGCATGGTGGTTCAGTCATTTGCACTGCTGCCTCACAGAATTAGGGATCCGGGTTCAATTCCACCCTTGGGTGACTGTGTAGAATTTGTACATTCTCCCGGTATCTGTGTGGACTTCCATCGGGTGCTCCGGTTTCCTCCCACAGTCCAAAGATGTGCACATTAGGTGGTCTGGCCATGTTAAATTGCCCATAATGTCCAGAGATGTGTAAATTAGGTGGATTAGCCATGGGAAAGGCATGGTTACAGGGAAAGGGTAGGATACTAGGTGGGGTGTTCTTCAGAGGGCTGGTGTGGATGTGTTGGGCTGAATGTTTCCCCACCATTGAGATTCTATGATGATTTGGTGAGCAATGCCTTGGGTTAAGGTAGGGTTAATTTTAGGGCTAGGAATAGGGTTAGCACTTGGGCTATTCTGAGGTTTAATGCCTCGGCTAGGGCTAGGGCTGTGGGTAGGCTTAGGGATAGGGTTAGGGTTAGGACAAAGGATAGGGTTAGGATGAGGGCTAGGGCAAGGTTTAGGTCTAGCATTAGGGTAGAGCTAAGGATAAGGTTAGTGCTTGGGTTAGGGCTAGGGTTGTGGGTAGGGTCAGTGCTCGATCTAGAGCTAGCTTTGTGTGTAGCTTAAGGTTAGGGTTTGTGTTAAGTTAAGGGTTATGGTAGGTCTGAAAATTAGGGTTAAGATGAGGTTTAGTGTTAGGGTTAAGACTAGCGTAAGGTTAAATCTTGACCTCAAACTGGGATTATATGCAATGCTTGGCCTAGGGTTAGGGCTAAGGATAGGGTTAGGGCAAGGATTAGGGTTAGGGTGAGTTAGATTTTCAGCTAGGTCAAGAATTAGGGTTAGAGGTTGTGTGAGGTTTAGGGTTAGTATTAAGGTTAGGGCTGAGTATAGAGCTGGGCAAGCGTTAGGTTTAGGATCTGAGATAATGGGAACTGCAGATGCTGGAGATTCCAAGATAATAAAATGTGAGGCTGGATGAACACAGCAGGCCAAGCAGCATCTCAGGAGCACAAGGAGGTTTAGGATCTGTCAGTTTTAGCACTACTGTTAAAATGAGGTAGAGCATGAGAGTTCGGACTAATGTTAGGGGTATGGTCAGAGTTAGATTTAGGGTTAGGGCTACTACTAGGCCTAGGTTTAGTTTTAGCATTAAGGTTAAGATTAGGGTGAAGGCTAGGCTTAGGGTTAGGATGGGACCCATTGTTAGGGTTAGGGTTGGGGCTAGGGTAAGGGCTAGGATTAGGTTAGGGCTAGGGTTTGCGTTAGGTTTAGGGTTAGTGTTAGTGTTAGGCTAAGGATAGAGCTGGGCAAGGGTTAGGCTTAGTGTTTGTATTATCTTTCGTGCTAGTGTTAGAATGAGGTCTAGGGTTAGGATTAGGGATAGGCTTAGTGTTTGTGTTATTTTTAGGGCTAGTGTTAGAGTGAGGTCCAGGGTTAGGATCAGAGCTAGTGTTAGGGGTATGGTCAGAATTAACTTTAGGTTTAGGATTGCTACTAGGGTGAGGTTCAGGTTTAGGGTTAAGGTTAAGATTAGGGTGAGGGCTAGGTTTATGGTTAGGGCGAGGGAACAAACTATGATGAGGCCTAGGGTTAGGGTTAGGTTTAAGGTTTGAATGATGGCTACTGATAGTGTCAGTGTTGAGTCTAGGATTAGGGCTAGGATTAGGTTTAGGTTTAGGTCAAGGGATTAGGGCTAGTGCTAGGGCTATGGTTAGGATGAGAGCAAGTGTTAGTGTTAGGATTACTTTTAGGGTTAGGATTAAGATAGGTGTTAGAACTAGGGCTAGGGTTTGGCTTAGATTTATGGTTATAGTTAGTATTTAGTTTAAAGTTTTGGCTCGGATTAGGAATATTGTTAGGATTTGGGCAACAGCCATTGGTAAGGTTAGAGTTAAACTTATAGTTAGGGTTAATGCTAGAGTTAGAGTTATGTCTCAGGTTAGGATTAGGATTAGGATTAGGAGTAGGGGTGGCTTTAGGGCTACAGTTACAGGCTAGGATGAGAGTTAGTGTCAGTGCAAGTGCTAGGACTGGGATTAGGAATAGGGTTGGGGTTTGGGTTAGGCTTAGGGTTAAGGTTAGAACTAGGGCTAGCGCTAGTTGTAAAACTATGAGTTAAAATGGGTTAGGGCCAGCTTTAGGGTTTGGGTTGGGTTTAAGGCTAGGTTTAGGGTTAGTGTTGGGGCAAGGGTTTGGGCTGGGGTTAGCTTTAGTGTTAGTACTTGGGCTTGGGATAAACTCGTGTGTAAGGCTAGAACCAAGGCTAGTGTTGTACAAAATGTGGAGGAATGGAATTATTGGAGATACAGCAGTTTGGATCGGAAATTGGCTTGCTGAAAGAAGACAGAGGGTGGTAGTTGATGGGAAATGTTCATCCTGGAGAGCAGTTACTAGTGGTGTACCGCAAGGGTCGGTGTTGGGTCCACTGCTGTTTGTCATTTTTATAAATGACCTGGATGAGCATGTAGAAGGATGGGTTCGTAAATTTGCAGACGACACTAAGGTCGGTGGAGTTGTGGATAGTGACGAAGGATGCTGTAGGTTGCAGAGAGACATAGATAAGCTGCAGAGCTGGGCTGAAAGGTGGCAAATGGAGTTTAATGCAGACAAGTGTGAGGTGATGCACTTTGGTAGGAGTAACCGGAAGGCAAAGTACAGGGCTAATGTTAAGATTCTTAGTAGTGTAGATGAGCAGAGAGATCTCGGTGTCCATGTACACAGATCCTTGAAAGTTGCCACCCAGGTTGACAGGGCTGTTAAGAAGGCATACAGTGTTTTAGCTTTTATTAATACAGGGATCGAGTTCCGGAACCAAGAGGTTATGCTGCAGCTGTACAAAACTCTGGTGCGGCCGCACTTGGAGTATTGTGTACAGTTCTGGTCACCGCATTATAAGAAGGATGTGGAAGCTTTGGAAAGGGTGCAGAGGAGATTTACTAGGATGTTGCTTGGTATGGAGGGAAGGTCTTATGAGGAAAGGCTGAGGGACTTGAGGCTGTTTTCATTAGAGAGAAGAAGGTTGAGAGGTGACTTAATTGAAACATATAAAATAATCAGAGGGTTAGATAGGGTGGATAGGGAGAGCCTTTTTCCTAGGATGGTGACGGCGAGCACGAGGGGGCACAGCTTTAAATTGAGGGGTGAAAGATATAGGTCATATGTCAGAGGTAGTTTCTTTACTCAGAGAGTAGTAAGGGAATGGAACACTTTGCCTGCAACGGTAGTAGATTCGCCAACTTTAGGTACATTTAAGTCGTCATTGGATAAGCATATGGACGTACATGGAATAGTGTAGGTTAGATGGGCTTGAGATCGGTATGACAGGTCGGCACAACATCGAGGCCCGAAGGGCCTGTACTGTGCTGTAATGTTCTATGTTCTAGGCTAGGGCTAGGATTAGGGTTATGGTTTGGGTTAGGGCTAAGGCTAATGCTGGACAAGGTTTTGGCTTAGGGTTTGGATTATGTTTGAGGCTACGGTTAGAGTGTTGTTTAAGGTTAGGGTAACAGTTAGTAGTAGTGGTACAGTTAGAGTTAGTGTTATGGTTAGGACTAGTTCTAGGGTTAGGGTTAGGTTTTGGGTTGGGGTGGAAAATGGTTAAGACGAGGGGTAGCTTTAGGATTAGGTTTAGGATTCAGGTTAGGGTTAGGATTAGGTCCAGGGTTACGATTAGAGCCACGGCTGGGTTTAGGCTTAGGTTAGGGTGAGGGTTAGTGTTAATGCTGGAGTTGAGGCTAGGGTTAGGGTTAGGGCTATTGTTAGGTCAAAGTTAGGCTAGGTTAGGGTTTGGGTTATAGTGGCATGGGGAGGGCTAGGATCAGGGTTAGGGTGAGTTAGATCTTGTGCTAGGTCAAGAATTAGAGCTAGAAGTTGTGTGAGGTTTAGGGTTAGTATTAGAGTTAGGGCTGAGTATAGAGCTGGGCAAGGGTTAGGCTTAGGATCTGTCATTTTTAGCACTACTGTTTGAGTTTGGTGTTTGGGCTCGGGCTAGGGTTGTGTGTAGGGCTAAGCCTAGTGTTAGTGTTAGGATTCCGTTTAGGGTTGGGGTGCTGGTAGGTGTTTGAGATAGGTAGCAGTATTGTTAAGACCAGGGCCATGTTTATGTTTCGGTGTCAGGTTGGGTTTAGGGTTAGTGTTATATTGAGGGTCAGGGTCAGGGTTAAATTGAGTGCTAAGGATAGGTTTAGGGCCAGGCTAGGGTTAAGTTTAGCATTAGTGTGATTGTTAAGATTAGGCCCACAGTTAGTATTAAAGCCTGGGCCAGGGGTAGAGTTACAGTTAAGGTTTGAGTTCGGTTTAGGGTTAAGGCTAAGGGTAGGGTTAGGGTTAGGGTTTGGGTTAGGTTTAGCGTTATTTTTAAAGCTAGGATTAAGTTAGGTGTTAGGCTCAGCGCTAGGGTTAGTTTTCAGCCTAGGATTAACGTTACGATGAGGGCTACATTTACGTTTTGGCTTCAGGTTGAACTTACAGTTAGTATTAGTGTGAGGGTTAGGACCAGGGTTAAGTTGAGTGCTCGGGCTAGGGTTAATGCTAGGTTTAGAGTTAGGCTTAGAGTTATGGGACATGTTAGAATTAGGGCTAGGGTTAATGTTAAAGCTCAGGTTCAGATTATGGTTAGGGCTGTTGTTGTGTTGAGTGCGACAGCTAGAGTTAGGGTTTGGTTTTAACATTAGGGTAATAGTTAGGGTTAGGATTAAGTTTATAGTAGGTTGAGAATTAGTGATAGTGTTAGCTCTAAAGTTAGGGTTAGAACAATTTGAGTGGAATGCTTAGGGTTTAGGTTAGAGTTACGATTAGAATTTGGGTTAAGGTTAGGATTAGGGTTAATGTTAAGGTTAGGCTAATGGATAAGGTTAGAACAAAAGATGAAAGTAGTAGAACATAGAACATAGAACAGTACAGCACAGAACAGGCCCTTCAGCCCACAATGTTGTGCCACCCATTGATCCTCATGTATGCACCCAGTGATGTCATAAATAAGGTTTCAAGGTCACTGGAGTGTACTGGCAGGCAGGAAGGTGGTTTGAAGTGTGTCTACTTCAATGCCAGGTGCATCCAAATAAAGGGGGTGAACTTGCAGCATGGATTGGTACCTGGAATTTCGGTGTTGTGGCCATCTCGGAGACAGGGATAGAGCAAGGACAGGAATGGTTGTTGCAGGTTCCAGGGTTTAGATGTTTCAGTAAGATCAGAGAAGGTGGTTAAAGAGGGGGAGGTATTATTAGTCAAGGACAGTATTATGGTGGCAGAAACGATGTTTGATGAGCACATGTCTACTGAGGTAGTATAGGCTGAGGTTAGAAACAGGAAAGGAGAGGTCACCCTGTTGAGAGTTTTCTACAGGCCTCCAAGAAGTTCCAGAGATGTAGAGGAAAGGATTGCCAAGATGATTCTGGATAGGAGTGATGGTAACAGTGTAGTTGTTATGGGGGAATTTAACTTTCCAAATATTGACTGGAAATGCTATAGGTCGAGTAGGTTAGATGGGTCAGTTTTTGTCCAATGTGTGCAGGAGAGTTTCCTGATACAGTATATGGATAGGCCAACAAGAGGTGAGGCCACTTTGGATTTGGTTCTGGGTAATGAACCAGGCCAGGTGTTAGATTTGGAGGTAAGTGTGCACTTCGGTGATAGTGACCACAGTTCGGTTACGTTTACTTGAGCAATGGAAAGGGTTAGGTATATACCGCAGGGCAAGAGTTATAGCTGGGGGAAAGGCAATTATGAGGCAACTAGGCAAGATTTAGGATGCATAGGATGGAGAAGGAAACTGCAGGAGTTGGGCACAATTGAAATGTGGAGCTTGTTCAAGGAACAGCTAATGAGTGTCCTTGATAAGCATGTACCTTTCAGGCAGGGAGGAAGTGGTCAAGTGAGGAAACCATGGTTTACTAAAGAAGTTGAAACACTTGTCAAGAGGAAGAGGGAGGCTTCTGTAAAGATGAGGCATGAAGGCTCAGTTAAGGCGCTTGACAATTACAAGTTAGCCAGGAAGGACGTAAAGAGAGAGCTAAGAAGAGCCAGGAGGGAACATGAGAAGTCTTTGGCAGGTAGGATCAAGGAAAACCCTAAAGCTTTCTATAGGTATGTCAGGAACAAAAGACTGACTAGAGTAAGATTAGGGTCAGTCAAGGACAGTAGTGGGCATTTGTGTGTGGAGTCCGAAGAGATAGGAGAGGCACTAAATGAATATTTTTTGTCAGTATTCACACAGGAAAAAGACTTCTTTGAGAAGGTGGCCATACAGGTGGATGAGGGTAAAGCGGTTAATGTGGTGTGTATGGATTTTAGAAAAGTGTTTGATAAGGCTCGCCACGGTAGGATATTGCATAAAATACGGAGTCACGGGATTGAGGGTGATTTAGTGGTTTGGATCAAAAATTGGCTAGTTGGAAGAAGACAGAGGGTGGTGGTTGATGGGAAATGTTCATCCTAGAGTTCAGCTACTAGTGGTGTACTGCAAGGATCTGTTTTGGGGCCACTGCTGTTTGTCATTTTTATAAATGACCTGGATGAGGGTGTAGAAGGATGGATTAGTAAATTTGCAGATGACCCTAAAGTCGGTGGAGTTGTGGATAGTGCGGAAGGATGTTGCATGTTACAGAGGGACATAGATAAGCTGCAGAGATGGGCTGAGAGTTGGGAAATGGAATTTAATGCGGAAAAGTGTGAAGTGATTCACTTTGGAAGGAGTAACAGGAATACAGAGTAGTAGGCCTATGGTAAGATTCTTGGTAGTGTGGATGAGCAGAGAGGTCTCGGTGTCCATGTACATAGATCCCTGAAAGTTGCCACCCAGGTTGATAGGGTAGTTTAGAAGGCGTACAGTGTGTTAGGTTTTATTGGTAGAGTGATATAGTTTCGGAGCCATGAGGTCATGTTGCAGCTGTACAAAACTCTAGTGTGACCACACTTGGAGTATTATGTACAGTTCTGGTCGCCACATTATAGGAAGGATGTGGAACAATTAGAAAAGGTGCAAAGGAAATTTACCAGAATATTGCCTGGTATGGAGGGAAGGTCTTATGAGGAAATGCTGAGGGACTTGAGGCTGTTTTCATCAGAGAGAAGAAGGTTAAGAGGTGACCTAATAGAGACATATAAGATGATCAGAGGATTAGATAGGGTGGACAGTGAGAGCCTTTTTCCTTGGATGGAGATGGCTAGCACGAGGGGACATAGTTTTAAATTGAGTAGTGATAGATATAGGACAGATGTCAGAGGTAGGTTCTTTAATCAGAGAGTAGTAAGGGCATGGATCGCCCTGCCTGCAACAGTAGTAGACTTGCCAAGTTTAAGGGCATTCAAATGGTCTTTGGATAAACATATGGATGGTAATGGAATAGTGTAGGTTAGATGGGCTTCAGTTTGATTTCACAGGTCGGCGCAACATCAAGGGCTGAAGGGCCTGTACTGTGCTGTAGTGTTGTATGTTCTGTGTTCTGAAGCGACGATTAGGGCTGGGTCTAAGTTTAAGATGAGGGTGAGAATTAGAGGTCGTGTTGGGGCTACAGTTACTGTTAGGTTTAGGATCAAGGTTAGCTTTTGGGTTAGGGATAGGACTAGTGTTGGGGTTAGGGTTGGGCCAAGGGTTAGGGCAAAGGCTGGAATTAGTGCTTGGGCTCATGCTGGGGTTGTGTGTAGGGCTAAAGCTAGGACTGGGGCTAATGTTTGGATTAGAGTTACGTTTAGGGTTGGGGTAGGGTTAGGGTGATGCTGCTGTTTGGGTTAGCTAGGGTTAGTGTAAAAATTAGGGCTATTGTTTAGGTTTTCGCTTCAGGTTAATTTTAGGATTAGTGTTAGACTGAGTATTAAGGCCAGGGTTCAATTGAGTGCTAGCGCAAGGTTTAGGGCTAGCACTAGGATTAAGTTTAGTGATATAGTGATTGATAAAATTAGGCCTAGGATTACTATTAAAGCCTGGGCCAGGGCTAGGGTTACAGTCAAGGTTAAAGGTAGGGTTAAGGTTAGGTTTTGGATTAGGGATAGAGTTAGAGTTTGGGTTAGGGTAGGTATTAAGAGATAAGTGTAGAGTTACTGTTAAGAGTATGGGTAGTATTACGATTGGTGTCTAGGCTAGGGCTAGGATTAGGTTTTGGGTTACTGGTAGGGTTAGGGTTAGAGTTAGGATTAGGATTAAGATAGGTGTAGATTTGTGGCTTAGGTTAGTTTTCATGCTTGGGTTAATGTTTCAACTCGGGCTACATTTATGTTTCGATGTCAGGTTTGTCTTCTGATTAGTGTTAGAGTGAGGGTTCAGGCCAGGGTTAAGTGTTCAGGCTAGGAGTAGGCCTAGGGTCACTGTTAGATTTAGGGTTAGGGTTAGAGTTATGGAGGGTGTGGGAATTAGGGATAGTGTTATCTCAAAGGATAGGGGTAAAGTTAGGATTAGGAGAGTAGTTAATTTTAGTGCAATGCCTTGGGTTAGGGTTTGGGTTAGGGTTGTGGGTAGGGTTAGTGCTTGGGTTAGGACTACGGTTGTGGGTAGGTTTAAGGTTAGGGCTAGGGCTAGGGTTAGGCATGAGGCCAAAGTTAAGGTTATGGTTAGTGCTTTAACTGGGTTTAGGATTAGAGTTAGGGTTAGGGTTAGGACAAGGGTTAGTGTTAGTACTAATGCAGTAGAGTTAGAGTTAGGGTTAAGATAGAATTAGAGTTATGGTTTGGGATTGAGTTAGGATAATGGTTCAGATTAGGTTTAAGGATAGCATTAGGGGTAGAACTAGGGCTAGGGCTAGCGCTAGGGTAATTTTACCCCTCCCTGAGAATTTGGAGCTTAGACTCCAACTCATCAAGCCTGAGCTGAAATTCTTTAAGCTACAGATGCTTTCTGTAAACATGGTTGCTCCTGATCACAATGATGCTCACCAGTTCCCACATACTATAATTGCAACACACCACCAGCCTGCCATCTTTATTTTCTTTGATTAAATATATGTTTTAAAAAGTTACTGCACAATTATTTGTAGTTATGTTAGTTAGTTTGACAAATTCAGGCATCATTTTAATATTGTAATTATGTTTCTCTCCATTCCTAGTTTTACCTACTGTCTTTGTTTAGAGAAGAAAAAAAACTTTAAAATTCACCAGCAGCTGCTGCCTGCTCACCTAATGCTTCTCAGACTCATTTCACGTGATCACTGCCGCTCACTTCTATCTTGTTAAAGATCATAACAACACTTTATTCCTATTTGTCAGATTTAGTCAGTCGTTTGGATAACCACATCAGCCAGCTTGAGAATAAAATTCTTGGCAACAGTCTATGTTAGGAATGACCTGTTATTTATATTTTTGGGAAGTGTTATTTAAAAGAAGGTGCCAGTACAGCAGGAGAACTGTCTGCTCCTCATTCAGTGGCACCATTGGATTTGGGCACAAAAATCAAGGCTGACACTTTAGTGCAGTATTGAAGCAGTGCTGCATTGTCTGATGTTCTATTTTTCAGATAAGGTATTAAACCAAGGCCTTTATCTATCCTTTCAGGTGGGTATAAAAGAACCTTGTCTCCTATTTTGAAGAAGAATTGGGAGTAGTTCCCATTATTCTGGCTTAATTTAGCCATTAGTAAACATTGCAAAGGAAGATTATATTACTAATGTCTGTGGAAACTAGTTATGTGACTATTTCTTAAATTGCAACATTGCTTACACTTCTAAAGAACTTTGTTGGCAGTAGAAAAAAGCTTTTGAACATCCTCTGGCCACAAAAAACCTTGTTTAAGTGGAATTTCTTTTCCATTCACTTGAGAAGGCAGATTGGACCTTAGTTTAACATCCTAAATCTTTATGTAAAGAATAGTTGTTTTAAAGCCAGAGCTCCAAATTTTTGCCAGTTGGTTTCTCAGGCTTTCAAGAGTGTTTGGCAACATAGTGAAAAGAATAAATACCCTCTGCAGTCACATGTTCCGCTGGTGAGCAAGAAGTTTTGGCCATCTCCAACAGTATTTGAGCTTTTAACTATTAAGGGAAACATGGCCCAAAAACATTTCTGGCAAGATGGGAAAATGATGGCCTGATTGTACTATCATTATCCTATTGATGCAGAGACCTGGGTAATGTTTTGCGGACCCAGAGTTTCAGTCCTGCCACCACAGATGGTGGAATTTGAATTCAATTTTTAAAGGAATCTAGAATTAAGAGTCTAATAATGACCAAAAAACCATTGTCGCTTGTTGAAAAAGCCTTATCTGGTCACTAATGCCGTTTAGGCAAGGAAATTGCCATCCTTACCTGGCCTGAGCTACATGTGACTCCAGATCCACAGGATTGTGGTTGACTGTTCAACTGCTCTCTTGGCAGTTAGGAATAGGCAATAAATGCTGGTCTAGCCAGCAACACCCTCATCTCACGAATGAATAAAACGAAAGACGAGTGCTATTTTGTGATTTGCATCGATTACAAGGTTCTTTAAAGCATTTGATGGTGTCCTGAGATGCAAAATGGAAGAGAGTCAGAGAGTGGAAAATAGGTTTTATTTATCAAGATTGAGCTAAGTTTGCATCAGGAATGTTCTGAACAGGGAATGATGGTGGGGGGAAAGTGACACTCAGCACTGTTAAAATGCCGATTGAGTTATGGTCTTATTTGTTTCGAAGAACCAACCATTTGAGAGAACCATTATTCTTTTTGTAACACATGCTGAACTGAAGATGATAGCTTGCAAAGTCCAGAGGACATTAAAGGCCATTTTCAGCATTAAAATTAAATAGTTCAGAAGTATATTAATTCATATATTAATTTCTAAGCAATATTCCACTGCACAACTTCTAGAAACTGAGACACATTAACTGTCCCAAGGAAGGAGAAGCTTAACCTGCACAAAGTTTGTTGTAGCCTTTGAAATGGAGAAAAGCTTTGAATATGCTACACAGCTTCAGGAGTCCACACACTGAATGCCTTTTCTGGCTAGTGGAGGACAATATTTGGAATTCATGGGATCATCACCTAAGGATCTGAGATTCCAAGCGTAATGGAAACAGCACATTAAGATATGTCTCAACCACTGGTCTCTGTAAAACTCTGGCTCTCTGGTTAGTGACACAGACATTGCCCATTTCCATTTTGATTGTTCAGCTAAATTTTTCCATTATTTGGTTTATTCTCACATTTTCATTTCTCAGCTGGTCATGGTGAGAACTTGCCCAAATCACATCAGAAATATTGAATCAATGGGTATTTTTCAAAAATGAAAATATTGTGTGGAATCTTGTAGGGGTTTGAGCAACATTGTCTATGGTGAAACTTGTAGCAGAATCAGGCAAAAAATGCAGTGAGGCCCACCTCAGTGCTGGGAGCAATTCAGTCCATTTTTTATGCTTTTCACAACCAGTAAGGTGAGTTTCTCACCAGGCAGTGGCAAGTAGCCTGTGAAGGGCATTTATTATTGAATGCCTTTTTGATGGCCCAACTCACCTCATTAATATTTATATTTCTATTTTACCAAAGTCACACAACAAACCAGATATTGAGCAAACTCAGCACAGAAACCAGAGTGGGTACGTGGTGAATTCAACTTGCGTCTTAATTGGCTACCATGATGGACACCAAGCACCAGCAGTTTCAGAAATTGCAGACGTAAACCTTATGTAATGTGCAGATGTTATGTCTCTTATGTAATGGCAGATTGTGCTTTTTGGGTATCCGTTCCTTTTAAAAACTCCATATAAGTGCTCCTGTTCTGCTTTGGGAAATTCTGGGTTGCTCCAGTGCTTTGTGGCTCATTTGAATAATGTCCTTATGGGTGTTGGAGATGTTGCTGATGTAATTGCATATCTGATCCATATCATAATTTGGATGCAAGCTTGACTGCTTCATTTGAGAGCTTTATCTTATCAGCGGTGATCCCAGACCATTCAGCCCATCAAGTCTGCCCTGCCATTCAATGAGATTATGATCTGATGACCCTCTACTCCTCCCATTTTCCACAACATCTGATTCTGTTACTGATTAAAGATCTGTCTATATCTGTCTAGACTTGAAGATATTTAATGGCCTAGTCTCAAAAGCCTTCCTTAGTAAAAAAAAATTCACAGATTCACTAACCTCTAAGAAAATAGATTCCTTGTCATCTCTGTTTTAAATGTGTGACCCTCTATTCTGTGATTATGCCTTCTAGTACTAGACTTTGCCACAAGGGGAAGCAATCTTTCTACATCAACCCTGTCAAGTCCCCTAACAGCCTTGTATGTTTCATGGAATCCCTACAGTGTGGAAACGGGCCCTTTAGCCCATCAAGTACACACTGACCCACAGAACATCCCACCCAGACCCATCCCTGTGTAACCCTCCCAATCTACACATCCCTGAATACTATGGGCAATTTAGCACAGCCAATCCATCTAGTCTGCACATCTTTGAACTGTGAGAGGAAACTGAAGTACCCAGAGGGAACCCACGCAGACATGGGGAGAATGTGCAAACTCTACACAGACAGTCGCCCGAGGGTGGAATCGAACCTGGGTCCCTGGTGCTGTGAGACAGCAGTGCTAACCACTGAGCCAGGTCTCTTCTCATTCTCCTAAATTCAAATGAGTACAGACCCAATAAATATTTCAAAGGTTTCAACCGATGGCTTCATAATGACTGGGGCTGCAATACGTCACTTACAGAGCTACCCCAATCAACAGTTAAAGATTAGCAGGCTATTTAAACTATGTCATGAATGCTTTCTCTATGATCAACAAGTCTTTGAGCCTCGAGGTTCTAGTTCAGCAATAGGAGCACTACGCACTGTGCCGCAAGACTTCTGGGTGAATAGACTATATCCTCCAACTGGAAATCAAACTCAATGTGTGGTGATCAAACAGCATCAGGGTGCGGGTCACCCTCACATCACATTTACAGGCATCAGCATCAACATGTACCAGCCTTGAAGAACCTTCATGACATACTATTGATCCTATCATTGTAATGCTGCTACAAGGATAGGTTGTGCTTAGGGACTGGATTGGATTGCATCTCTGGGTTCTGCATTTGCTATCATAACACATACACTCTTTGAGCCCATATGGATACCCACAGTAGTCATGCCTTGCCTTGCCATTTCATGCTTTACCCCTCTGCCTGGTATACCAGCCTCATATGATTTCTGTCTTGCTGTGCCGTTTAGCCAATACAGAAAAGAAGGAAGTTTGCCATAGATGTCAGCAGTCCTCAGTCAAATCAAAGAGCATAGCCTTTGCTCAAGGAATCCTGGCACAGTCAGTCAAAGGCAATTTCCAATAACAATCCAGGGATTTGGTATTGATCATTTCAACCACTCTGGGCAATCAGAACCAGGAGGGTCTCTACATAAGGAGCGAGCGACTGAATGCTGAGCAGCCCACTGCCCAGTTTGCATTTCCACTCCATTGTCTGCTGTTCTTCTGGAACGAGGGAGAAGCAGGTCTTAAGGGAGAAGAAAGTGTGTGGTGCAGCTATTGTTGGTGCAAGTGCAGAAGTGTTCTGATTAAGTGAGTAGGCAGTACAGAGAATAAAGTTGTAGGCTTGTTTGTTGAGCAGGTGTGTTTGATTGCAGATCGTCACCTTGCTAGGTAACATCATCGGTGCACCTCCAGTGAAGCACTGGTGTTCTGTCCTGCTTGTTATTTATATGCCTCGGTTTGCTGGGGTAGTTGGCATTACTTCCAGTTCTGTTTAGCAGTAGTTTACATATCGGGTCCAATTCAATGTGTTTGCTCATTGAGTTCCGGTTGGAAGCCAGGCCTTCAAGAATTCCCTGGCATGTCATTGTTTGACTTGTGCTATCATGGATGTGTTGTCCCATTCGAATTTGTGTCCTTCTTTGTCCATGTGTATTGAGACTAGTGAGAATTGGTCATGTCTCTCGGTGGCTAGTTGGTGTTTGTGTATCTTTATTGTCAGTTTTCTTCCAGTTTGGCCTATGTAATATTTCTCACTGCCCTAGCATGGTATTTTGTATATTACATTAATTTACATTGGTTGTGGGTATGGGATCTTTTATGTTCGTCAGTAGCTATTGCAGGGTAGTTGTTGGTTTGTGGGCTATCCTGATACTTATGGGTCTGAGTAGTCTTGTGTTCATCTCTGGTATGTCTCTGATGCATGATAGAATAACTAATGTATCCGACCATGTTCTGTCTTGTTGTGGTCTGTCGTGGACGTAACGGCAAATTGTGCTTTTTGGGTATCCAATCCTTTCAAGAACTCCATATAAGTGCTCCTGTTCTGCTTTGCACAATTCTGGGTTGCTGCAGTGCATTGTGGCTCGTTTGAATACTGTCCTTATGGGTGTTGGAGTGGTTGCTGGTGTAATTATGTTTCTGGTCCATGTCATAATTTGAATGCAAGCTTGACTGCTTCATTTGACACCCGAGAGCTTTATCTTCTCAGTGGTGATCCCAGGAATAGGTGGTGACTTGCTCTTGGTGTGAATGCAGTGCCATCTTCTGGCAAATTTGAGAAGAGCTGCGGCAAATCAAAAGTATTTACAACATTGTCATTGCAAGCCTTTTCTTTTAGCTGAGAAACCAGCATTCCATTAGAAGTTCTTGTTGCAAAATTAACTATGCATGGTATCTCTTACGATACCAATTTGTCTACTTATTAAAAAGTATTCATTGAAATTTTCAAACTGGAGGACAGTTGGTGTGAAAGGTGTGGCTTATGAGCAGATCACTCAGCTGGTTGTTCAGCAATACACCTCTGTCAGTCACAGAATAGAAAAAATTTGCAAAGATCAATGGCATGAGTATGAAATGCTTCATTTCCAAAATTTGCCCCTGGTGCTTAAAAGAATATATTCCCTCAGAATACATCTGCCATAGAAGGAAAGCAATAACATGCAGAGATCAGGAGCTGTCTAAGAGAAGAAAGAACATAGAACATAGAACATAGAACATAGAACATAGAACATAGAACAGTACAGCACAGAACAGGCCCTTCAGCCCACAATGTTGTGCCGACCATTGATCCTCATGTAAGCACCCTCAAATTTCTGTGACCATATACATGTCCAGCAGTCTCTTAAATGACCCCAATGACCTTGCTTCCACAACTGCTGCTGGCAACGCATTCCATGCTCTCACAACTCTCTGCGTAAAGAACCTGCCTCTGACATCCCCTCTATACTTTCCACCAACCAGCTTAAAACTATGACCCCTCGTGCTAGCCATTTCTGCCCTGGGAAATAGTCTCTGGCTATCAACTCTATCTATGCCTCTCATTATCTTGTATACCTCAATTAGGTCCCCTCTCCTCCTCCTTTTCTCCAATGAAAAGAGACCGAGCTCAGTCAACCTCTCTTCATAAGATAAGCCCTCCAGTCCAGGCAGCATCCTGGTAAACCTCCTCTGAACCCTCTCCAAAGCATCCACATCTTTCCTATAATAGGGCGCCCAGAACTGGACGCAGTATTCCAAGTGCGGTCTAACCAAAGTTTTATAGAGCTGCAACAAGATCTCACGACTCTTAAACTCAATCCCCCTGTTAATGAAAGCCAAAACACCATATGCTTTCTTAACAACCCTGTCCACTTGGGTGGCCATTTTAAGGGATCTGTGTATCTGCACACCAAGATCCCTCTGTTCCTCCACGCTGCCAAGAATCCTATCCTTAATCCTGTACTCAGCTTTCAAATTCGACCTTCCAAAATGCATCACCTCGCATTTATCCAGGTTGAACTCCATCTGCCACCTCTCAGCCCATCTCTGCATCCTGTCAATGTCCCGCTGCAGCCTACAACAGCCCTCTACACTGTCAACGACACCTCCGACCTTTGTGTCGTCTGCAAACTTGCTGACCCATCCTTCAATTCCCTCGTCCAAGTCATTAATAAAAATTACAAACAGTAGAGGCCCAAGGACAGAGCCCTGTGGAACTCCACTCACCACTGACTTCCAGGCAGAATATTTTCCTTCTACTACCATTCGCTGTCTTCTGTTGGCCAGCCAATTCTGTATCCAAGCAGCTAAGTTCCCCTGTATCCCATTCCTCCTGACCTTCTGAATGAGCCTACCATGGGGAACCTTATCAAATGCCTTACTGAAGTCCATATACACCACATCTACAGCTCGACCCTCATCAACCTTTCTAGTCACATCCTCAAAAAACTCGATAAGGTTTGTAAGGCATGACCTACCCCTCACAAAGCCGTGTTGACTGTATTTGATCAAGCCATGCTCTTCCAGATGGTCATAAATCTTATCCCTCAGAATCCTTTCTAACACCTTGCAGACGACAGACGTGAGACTTACCGGTCTATAATTGCCGGGGATTTCCCTATTTCCTTTCTTGAAGAGAGGAATTACATTTGCCTCTCTCCAGTCCTCGGGTATGACTCCAGTGGAGAGCGAGGATGCAAAGATCTTCGCAAGTGGCGAAGCAATTGCATTTCTCGCTTCCCAAAGCAGCCGAGGACAAATCTGATCCGGGCCTGGCGACTTGTCAATCTTAATGTTTGACAAAATTTTCAGCACATCAGCTTCGTCTATCTCTATCCATTCCAGCATGCACACCTGCTCTTCAAAGGTTTCATTCACTACAAAGTTGGTTTCTTTCGTAAAGACACAAGCAAAAAACTCATTTAGGGCTTCCCCTACCTCCTCAGGCTCCACACACAAGTTCCCTATGCTATCCCTGATCGGCCCTACTCTTTCTTTGACCATTCTCTTATTCCTCACATAAGTGTAAAATGCCTTTGTGTTTTCCCGGATTCCTTCTGCCAAGCCTTTCTCGTGCCCCCTCCTGGCTCTCCTCAGACCATTTTTGAGCTCCTTCCTTGCCTGCATGTAATCCTCTCTAGCTGAACTTGACCCTACCTTCGTCCACCTTATGTAAGCTACCTTCTTCCTTTTCACTAGAAGCTCCACCGCTCTCGTCATCCAAGGTTCCTTAATCTTACCCCTTCTTGCCTGTCTCAGAGGGACATATTTACTCATCACTCCCAACAACTGTTCCTTAAACAGTCTCCACATGTCTATAGTTCCCTTACCATGGAACAACTGCTCCCAGTCCATGCTTCCTAACTCATGTCTAATCGCATCATAGTTTCCTCTTCCCCAATTAAATATCCTCCCATTCTGCCTAATCCTCTCCTTCTCCATAGCTATGTAGAATGTGAGGCAGTTATGGTCACTATCACCAAAATGCTCTCCCACCACAAGATCTGATACCTGCCCCGGCTCATTTCCGAGCACCAAGTCTAGAATGGCCTCTCCCCTCGTCGGCCTGTCAACGTACTGCGTTAGGAAACCCTCCTGAACCCACCTTACAAAAACAGCTCCATTCAAATCTTCTGCTCGAAGGAGGTTCCAATCAATATTAGGAAAGTTAAAGTCACCCATTACAACAACCCTACTGCGTGCACACTTTTCCAAAATCTGTCGACCTATGCTTTCTTCAATCTCCCTGCTGCTATTGGGGGGCCTGTAGTAAACCCCTAACGAGGTGACTACTCCCTTGCTGTTCCTAATTTCCACCCATACTGACTCAGTAGGCAGATCTTCCTCGACAATGGAAGCTTCTGTAGCTGTCATACCCTCTCTGATTAGTAGTGCTACACCCCCTCCTCTTTTTCCCCCCTCCCTATTCTTTTTAAATGTTCTAAACCCTGGAACATCCAGCAACCATTCCTGCCCATGAGAAACCCATGTCTCTGTTATGGCCACAACATCATAGCACCAGGTACTGATCCATGCTCTAAGTTCATCACTTTTATTCCTGATACTCCTTGCATTAAAGCAAACACACTTTAACCGATCCCTTGGTTCCTTCCCAGGAAAATCCTTCCCACTAGCTGGTCTACCTCTTGCTACTGCCTCACCTGCATCAACGCTCACCTCTCGTATACAGCTCAGGTTCCCACCCCCCTGCCATACTAGTTTAAACCCTCTTGAACTACTCGAGCAAACCTTCCACCCAGGACATTGGTCCCCTTCCAGTTCAGATGCAACCCGTCCTTCTTGTACAGGTCCCACCTTCCCCAGAAGGCATCCCAATTATCAACATATCTGAAGCCCTCCCTCCTACACCAGCTGCGTAGCCACGTGTTCAGCTGCGCCCGCTCCCTGTTCCTCACCTCGCTATCTCCATTTTTGAGCAATGGCTGATAGAAGAATAAAAAGTCATGGAAGGAATGCTTTCTATGGAAACTGCTACTCCCATATCTCCTTCATGTAAAATATAACCATGTCCACCACATGCCATACCAATGACCTTGCATTTTATTTTTATATTCAAGGAGATTGCTTTGTTTTTAGATCACAGTTTTAGCTTATATAGAACTTGGATTAAATTTACTGACTTTAAATGGAGAATCATAGAATCTCTACAGTGTGGAAACAGGCCCTTCAGCCCAATAAGTCTTCACCAACTCTCAGACCATTCTATCCAGACCCATTCCCCTGTCACCCACCTAATTTACACATCCCTGAACACTATGGCCAATCCATCTAGCTTGCACATCTTTGGACTGTGGGAGGAAACTGGAGTACCCAGAGGAAACCCATGCAAACATGGGGAGAATGTGCAAGGTCCACATAAACAGTCACCCAAGGATGGATTCAAACCCAGGTTGCTGATGCTGTGAGGCAGCAGTGCTAACTACTGAGCCACCATCCCACCTTGAGACTTGGATTTATTTCGGGATTTGGTATCTGCACAAAATTAGTTGGTGGATAATTCTCAAGTTTTCCTTCAGACAATTTGAAGTGTAGTTCTTATGAAATCAATGAGCTGATTCAATTGTCAGGGAACTGCCTCAGCAATTTGTAGAGCACATTTTATAGCATCCTCTCCCATAATTTGCAGTCAATTGGAAAACTGACTGCACCTGATCCTGAATTCCCAAGAGATGAAGTACCATAACTAGGGTTTAATTTTGGAAAGTAAGCTCTTTTATCATGAAGACAGCATGTTTCCAGCTGCTGAACAACATTGACTTGCCAAGTCAGTTGGAAAGATAGAGTGAGGCCAGCAGAAAATAGAGCAAAAAATTCAATTCTCCAACTAGATTTTGAATAATGAAATGAGAACTTCATGACTGAGCAACAAGAGGCCTGGTTGCATCGATTTGCATATACTAACATGTTTTTAGTACCTAATTTGAGCTTATTGGTATGCAGTTTTCTTACACTTCCACCTATCAAATAAAGAATAAACAGTGACAATTCACAATATGAAAGCTAGAAGCAGTATTTGAAAACTGCAGCTTGGTGCCTACTTCTTTGGGCCTCCATATTAGACAGCACTTATTGACTTCTCAGGGCATGCGTACTCACTTTGCACCTACTTGGATCCTCGCAGAATCTCTGCCTTACCTGTTTTTTCACTTTTCCCCCTCAAACAGAGCTTAAAGGCATACAGCCCTTACATCTTGTCTTGCACAGACAAAGAGCCAGGCAGCCCATCACGATTGTCAGCAATGCTCAGTCAAGAGCATGAGCATGTTGATGTATGGTACTATGCTGCATCAATGTGCCAGGAGCATACATGGCAAACACACTGCTTAAGAATAACCAAATGGCCTTGTCTCAAAGTTGACGGGGAGTAGTCTTCAGTCAGCCAAGGCCCCATAACTAGAGGGGTTTGACCAATATCAGCCCAGGGGCTTGGATGCAGTCAATTGACTACTTGGGCTGTCCAAGGTCAGGCATTGTACCACTACATTCCATGACCATGGTCAGATTTGCAGGCCCAGTGCAGCCAGTCCAGGAATTTACTGTAAGTCACTTAGGGCGGTGTACGCAGATCAGTCAAGGGTCTGATTAGTCATCAATCAAAAGTAGGGGATAGACCACATTAATCCTGGGGTCTACTCAAAGAAAGTGAAGAGGTGTTATCAGGAGACACTGCCGTGGTTGGATTGTTTGGGAAAATTAATTGGAGATTGGAGGCACAATGCTGGGATGTAGAGGGGACAATAATTATGCATGGGGGGGGGGCAACTCAACATTTAAAGAAGGGAGTCGATCATTTATTGGAAGACATGGGTTACTGCAGGAGAGCGGAGGTGGCCATTGATGGTCACGACCATCTTGGCTTCAACAAGAGACACTGCAGCACAATAGTTGGCTTGACTCCATAGGCTACACTGGGCATTAGCACAGAGTAACACTTACTTAGATGGAATGCTATAATGACATGGTTACCTGTGTAGCTTGGTTCTTAAGTAGCAGTACATTCACGAGTGCACACTTGCATTTGCAATGAAGTGTGGCCATGCCATTTATGTGCCTTCAGAAGTATTTCTTCTTGGTTCCCCATCCACCATATACACTTTTTGACTAATGACACCGACACTGAGGAATCCCAGGAAGTTCCAGCAGTGGTAAATGCTTCTACCTCTGGTGAAAGGAAGATAGGTCAAAAAAGGTACCACTGGGGCAAGGTGCATAACTAATGAGGTGAGTTTTGGCGAATGAAAAAACCCTCCATGAATCTCACCATGATGGGTATTTACCAGATTTCTTGTCAAATTTTGTCTAGTCTGTTTTTCATTAATTTGTTGGGATGGATTGCAATAATTAGTCAACAACTTTCATGATCGAGATACATCATGCTATTATCAGGAAGGTAGGGAATGAATAAGGGGGTGGCATCGTGGCTCAGTGGTTAGCACTGCAGCCTCACAGCACCAGGGACCCGGGTTCGATTCCAACTTTGGGCGACTTTCTGTGTGGAGTTTGCACGTTCTCCCTGTGTCTGCGTGGGTTTCCTCCAGGTGCTCTGGTTTCCTCCCACAGCCCAGAGATGTTCAGGCTAGGTGGATCGGCCATGCTAAATTGCCCATAGTGCTCAGACGTGTGTGGGTAATAGGGGGATGGGTCTGGGTGGATGCTTCAAGGGACGTGTGGACTTGTTGGGCTGAAGGGCCGGTTTCCTCACTGTAGGGAATCTAATCTAATATGAATCTTGGTCGTTGTTTATTTCTAATGATTCCTACATGCCTGACACTGAAAGTAGACCATACAATTGCGGCTATTTGCTAACAGTTACTAGATTCAGTTTTAGATATTTGTGGTGTAAATCTGTCTCCCAGCCTTTCAGAATATTAGGAAAGAAGATTCTCTAGAGTCCTGTCAGCAGTTAACGTTTCTGTCCTATGAGGTGAAAGATGGAGAGGTGCAGCAAGGCAAAAGGAGGAATAAATTTAAATTAAATAAGAATAGGAGACAAAGAAGAAAATCAAATTTTTAAGAGGTATTAATAGCCAGTAAATGGTCAAAACCAGCTGAATGTAACACTAAAACAAAGTTGCTGGAAAAGCTCAGCAGGTCTGGCAGCATCTGTGAAGGAGAAAACAGAACTCAGAAGGGTCACTGGACCCAAAACGTTAACTCTGTTTTCTCCTTCACCGATGCTGCCAGACCTGCTGAGCTTTTCCAGCAACTTTGTTTTTGTTTCTGATTTACAGCATCTGCAGCTCTTTTGTTTTTTTATTATTGAATGCAACACTACTTGTGTTAAATCTGCAGCTGAATAATTTTGCTATAGTTTTAAGCCAAGATGGTTCACTTATTATGATGTAATATACATATTTTCTGCCTGAAGAAATTGTTTTAAAATAGTTCAGCTTTGCAGTGGTACTACTGAATATACTAGTCGTAGCAGGCATTGTAAGAAAGCAACAGTCAGTGTTATCAATAATGGAAGGCAGTGTGTTTCCTCAGTGACAAGAGACTAAAAGACAAGGTCCCTCATGGCAGGCTGATACAGAAGATAAAGTCGCATGGGGTCAGATGTCAGCTTGTAAGATGGATTAAAAAAAATGGGTCAGTCATAGGTATCAGAGGGTAGCAGTGGAAGGGTGTGTTTCTGAATGGAGAGCTGTGACTAGTGGCGTTCCTCAGAGATCAGTGTTGGGACCTTTGCTGTTTGTCATATGTATATATGATTTGGAGGAGAATGTAACTGGACTGGTTAGTAAGTTTGCTAATGACACAAAAGTTGGTGGAATTTCGGATAGCAATGAGGGCCGTCAAAGGATACAGCAGGATATAGATCGGATGGTGACTTGGCCAGAGAGATGGCAGATGGAGTTTAATCCGGAAAAGTGTGAGATTATCCTTTTTGGAAGGTCTTATCCAGGTGGAAAATATACAGTAAATGGCAGATCCCTTAGCGGCAGCGTGGTGGCCCAGTAGTTAGCACTGCTGCCTCACAGCATCAGGGACCCGGGATCGATTCTACCCTCGGAGACTGTCTGTATGGAATTTGCACGTTCTCCCCGTGTCTGCGTGGGTTTCCTCCCACAATCCAAAGATGTGCAGGCTGGGTGGATTGGCCATGCTAAATTGCCCATAGTGCCCGGGGATGTTTAGGTTGGGTGGGTTGGACATGGGAAATGCAGGGTTAGGGGAATGGTCTGGGTTGGATGCTCTTCGGAGGGCAGTGTGTAGTTGTTGGGTCGGATAGCCTGTTTCCACACCATAGGGATTCTATGAGTATTGATAGGCAGAGGGATCTGGATGTACAGGTACATAGGTCACTGAAAATGGCAACGCAGGTTATAAAAGTAGTCAATGAGGCATATGGCATGCTTGCCTTCTTCAGCCAGGGCATTGAATTTAAAAATTGTCAGATAATGTTGCAGCTTTATAGAACATTAGTTAGGATGCATCTGGAATATTGTGTTCAATTCTGGTCGCAATACTACCAGAAGGATGTGGTGGCTTTGGAGAGGGTACAGAAAAGATTTACCAGGATGTTGCCTGGTATGGAAGACATTAGCAATGAGGAGATGTTGGAGAAACTTGGGTTGTTCTCACTGGAACAACGGAGGTCGAAGGGGGATCTGATCGAGGTCTACAAGATTATGAAGGGCATGGACAGACTGGACAGTCAGAAGCTTTTTCCCACAGTGGAAGAGTCAGTTACCAGGGACCATGGGTTCAAGGTGCAAGGGGCAAGATTTAAAGGTGATGTACAGAGCAAGTTTTTTGCAGAGAGGGTGGTGGGTGCCTAGAATTTGCTGCTGGGAGTGCTAGTGGAAGCAGATATTATAGTGACTTTTAAAGGGTATCTTGACAAATATACGAATAGGATGGGAATAGAGGGATACAGTGTCCGGAAGTGTGAGGGGTTTTAGTTGTGACGGGCAGCATGTTGGTGCAGGTTTGGAGAACCGAATTGGTTTTTAATTATCCATTGACATTAGCTGCATCAGGCACAGTTTTAGATCTGAATATTAAACAAAGTTAAGCAAAAACGGAACCCATAAACTTCCTAATACATGACTGTATCGATGAATGCCACAGTAATTTCTTTGCTGGGTTTAGCCAATGGTTATAACTGACCTACAATGGCCTTTCACAGTCTGCACCATTTTGTGAATCCTTTATCAATAGATGACATATTCAGGTCAAATACTTTGCTTCAGCTGGAGGCCTTCAATTCAACGTTGTGAGGAATTGCTGCAAATAATAGTACTATCTCTTAACCCCTCCACCCAACCTTTCGTCCTATGAAATTGCAGACAAGCACTGGCAAATGTCTCCATGAACATTGACACCTTGTCTAAGCAGCTTTTGTTTATATGTAAAGTAATTCGGTGAGACTTGTTATTGACCTGCAAACAGAAGCAAGGATTGTGTATCACCCTTAAACTGTGTCATTTATTACAATACAGCAGTATGGTAACTTGTGCTGTCTGCAGTTTAAAACACTTGCTGATGGGTCATTGTATTTATACTTTTAGTGGAAAAGACATATTTGGGAAGTTTTTCATATTGTTGGGTGGATGTCTGTGTTGTAGCTGCACTGGAACAGTTTGGATAGCGACTTGTAGTATTTGAGTTATCAGGACGCATAAGTGTATTTAAAGCAATTAATCATTTCTCAATATCAAATGGGGTAAATTGAATTGGCTGTGTATGCCTTGTGTGATAGTTGGTGTTCTATGGAGGATGCAGAGATGGATTATCCACTTGGTACTTCTGGCTGAAGACTGTTTCAAACTGACAGGAGTTGCTCTCAATACAATTAGGGAGACATTTGACTCTGTGACCCAACCATCTGCAGCCTATCCAGTCCCATTCATAACTGCTCCAACACTGAATTAGTCCTGTCTGGCTGCAGCAAGGCCTGGAAACATTCAGACTCAGGCTGATAAGCAGCAAGTAACATTTGTACCACACAAGTGCCAAGCAATGAGGTAGGTTGCACTTCTCAATTTAACTTTTGGAGTTGTGTGTTCCTCTTCGTGAATCACTACTGCACTCCTTTCAAATTCAATATGTCGATCATAAGCTGTAGTATGTAAAGCAGGCCATAGTATTTCAGCCATGGTTTAGCCATGGCTCTGTATAGGTGAAGATTGAGTTCTGTGCCCTTGTACTTTAGCCCTCTCAGTATAAAATTTAACAGTCCATTATCTTGTTTAATTATTTTCTGTATCTGTCTCTGGTATTTTAATGATTCATGTACTTGGATCCCCAAGTTTTTTTCAAACTTGCGCTGTTTCTAGCTTTGCACCTTTTAGAGTGCACTTTTTCTTAAATGTAAAGTAGATGACATCACACTTAGTTACATTAAAATCCATGCTTCATCAGTACCAGGCGGGTGCTGCTCCTGACTTGCTGTTCTGCACTCTTTATTGAGCCAGGGTTGATGGCAATTGCAGAATTTTGCTCCACAAAGACTGCATTGTCATTTCTCACCAATACTACCATCATTGAATGGATCTGTGACAAGTAGATTGGTGAGGATGAGATCCAGTAGGTTTTTCCTCTTGTTGATTCTATCACCACGAGGCCTAGTTTAGCAGCTGACCCTTTAGCCCCCATCATGATCAGCCTGTAACTACTGACCCATTCTTTGTGATGAACATGGAAGTTGTCCACTCTGAGTACATTCTGTGCCCCTGCCACCTTTAGAGAAAACCCAGTAATAGTAATGGTAGTGTCTGGGACATATCATACTCAGGCAATTGTATCTTATAATGTCAGATTATTGTTTGAATATGCTGTGGGACAGCCAATTTTGGCTCAAGTCCCAGATGCAGGTAAGGCGGACTTTGCAGGGTCAATAAGTATGTGTGTGCCATTGTTATTTCCAGTGCCTATGACAATGCTGGATAACCTGTTCAGTTTAATTCCATTATTTGGGCTTTTGAACAATTTCACACAGCAGTGTAACTTGCTAGCCCATTTCAAAAAGCTTTTAGGAATCATATGTAAACCAAACTGGGTAAGGATGGCAGATTTTCTTCCTTAAAGTGACTGAAATGTGTTTTTACAACAATTGACAATGGTTGCACAGTAATAAATAAAAATTTCATTATCTGCCTCAGTGGGTTTCAGACATATGTCCCCAGAACATTAGCTTGAACTCAAGATTAATTGTCCAAATAAGCATTGTTTTTCCTTAGTTTGATCTTCTTTGTGCTACAACTAAGGTTAAAATTGCTGCTGGAGATTTTGTCATATAACTTTGGAACTTTTGTTTTTGTTAGCAACTAGATGGCATCTACGTTGTGACAGCTAATTAATTATGAGGATTGATTTTAAAGTCTGCCATTGGCTGTGTAACTCAAATTTAAACAAAAACATTTAAAAGTCAGAATATGTCTGTGGAAACAGATACCAAACAGTGGAAGCAGCATGTGGCAGACAGATAAATAATCCCACAACCAATGGATCAAACCTAAATTCACCAGTACCAATCCAGAATGGTAGTGGGCAATTAAACAACTGGGAGGAGCAGAGAATGACACAAATAGCCCCAACTCATTGATGGTGGAGCCTGGCATATCAGTGTAGAAAACAAGAATTAAGCCTATGCATTCGGCTTGATCATCTATCTCAGCTATCTCCTCAGATACCAGTCTTAAGTCAAATCGTCTCACTCCACACAATATCAAGAAATTGTTGAGGCACCAAATATTGTAAAAGCAGAGCTGAAACAGAACTACTGAAGGAGTGACAACATAAAATTCTAGAAAAACCTGATGGGTCTGGCAGTATATAGAACATAGAACATAGAACATAGAACAGTACAGCACAGAACAGGCCCTTCATCCCACAATGTTGTGCCGACCATTGATCCTCATGTATGCACCCTCAAATTTCTGTGACCATATACATGTCCAGCAGTCTCTTAAATGACCCCAATGACCTTGCTTCCACAACTGCTGCTGGCAACGCATTCCATGCTCTCACAACTCTCTGCGTAAAGAACCTGCCTCTGATATCCCCTCTACTTTCCACCAACCAGCTTAAAACTATGACCCCTCGTGCTAGCCATTTCTGCCCTGGGAAATAGTCTCTGGCTATCAACTCTATCTATGCCTCTCATTATCTTGTATACCTCAATTAGGTCCCCTCTCCTCCTCCTTTTCTCCAATGAAAAGAGACCGAGCTCAGTCAACCTCTCTTCATAAGATAAGCCCTCCAGTCCAGGCAGCATCCTGGTAAACCTCCTCTGAACCCTCTCCAAAGCATCCACATCTTTCCTATAATAGGGCGCCCAGAACTGGACGCAGTATTCCAAGTGCGGTCTAACCAAAGTTTTATAGAGCTGCAACAAGATCTCACGACTCTTAAACTCAATCCCCCTGTTAATGAAAGCCAAAACACCATATGCTTTCTTAACAACCCTGTCCACTTGGGTGGCCATTTTAAGGGATCTGTGTATCTGCACACCAAGATCCCTCTGTTCCTCCACGCTGCCAAGAATCCTATCCTTAATCCTGTACTCAGCTTTCAAATTCGACCTTCCAAAATGCATCACCTCGCATTTATCCAGGTTGAACTCCATCTGCCACCTCTCAGCCCATCTCTGCATCCTGTCAATGTCCCGCTGCAGCCTACAACAGCCCTCTACACTGTCAACGACACCTCCGACCTTTGTGTCGTCTGCAAACTTGCTGACCCATCCTTCAATTCCCTCGTCCAAGTCATTAATAAAAATTACAAACAGTAGAGGCCCAAGGACAGAGAGAAACAGTTGATGTTTCTAGACTAATATGACCCTTCTTCATTCCATTTTATTCCCCACTTACCTGGATGACTATGGCTCCAACAACACTCAAAAGGCTTGCCACTATTGAGGACAAAGCAGTACACTTGATTGACACCACATCCATCACATTGAACAATGACTTCTTCTACTATTGATGTACGGTGGCAGCAGTGTGTAACATCTACCAGAAGCAGTGAAGTTACTAACTAAGTTTACTTCAACAGCACTTTCCAAACCAGCAAATCTCTAACACTGAAGGGTAGCAGATGCATGGGAATGCCACCATGAAGTTAGCCTGCAAGTCACGCACCATCCTGATTCAGAACCATATCATCATTCCTTTGCTACCATTAGGTTAAAATCCTGGAACTTTCTTCCCATAGCGCTGTAGATGAACAAACACCAGATGGACTTAAGTGCTTAAGAAGACAACTCACTACCTCTTTCTCAAGGACAATTAGGGTTGAACAACAAGTGCTGGCCTAGACTGCAATGCCCACATCCTTCGGAAGAAAAAATGGAAACGAAAATCCCAAGAAATGCTCTGTTCTAACATCCGCGTTGAACACATGCTCCTTGGTTAATTACATAGCACTAATTCTGTATGCCAAAAATTCCCTTTTCCCAAGTAATGTATCAGATCATTGTCCAGCAACCCTCAACATCCTAAGCAATTGCTGCTCCAAATGAAAAATTTCATTTTTTGTTTTCTGTTCATTTGGGTTTGTTCTCTGGTGAACATCTTGCGAAACCTTCCTTTATATTTACATCAGCTTGAATCATTTATTCCGTGTGAATATCCCTGCTAAGACTGCACTAACTTGCCATCAAGACCCCTGACAGAGTGAATTTCTTTCCTATTATTTGGAACAATACAAGGGCATGCACAGGTACTGGCCTGATTCATTGGTTAGATTCAGAACAAAGAAAGAGAAAGCCATGATGTAATTAAGTGGCAGAATGGACTTGATGTTCTGAATATCTGAGTCCTGTGTTCAGAGAGGTAATGCTGTATGTGAAAAATTCTCCCCTCTGAAAGAATGTGCTGGCACAAATAGGTGACCTTCTGTTCAGGAATTAAGAATGCCAATCAGATAAATCAATGAACGTGGGATCGGCTGATATATAGAACATTGAAACCTAGAACAGTACAGCATGGTACAGGCCCTTCAGCCCACAATGTTGTGCCAACCTATTATCCTCCTAAGATCAAACAACCCTGCATAGTCTGCATTTTACTATCCTCTATGTGCCTATCCAAGTGTCGCTTAAAAGCCTCTAAAGTATCTGACTTCGCTACCACTGCCAGCAGCACATTCCACACACCCACCACTCTCCATGTAAACAACCTACCTCTGACATCTGCCCTATAACTTCCTCCAATCACTTTAAAATTATGCCCCCTTGTCATAGCCATTTCCACCCTGGGAAAAAGTTTCTGACTATCCACTCCATCTATGCCTCTCATCATCTTGTAAACTCCATCAAATCACCTCTCATCCTCCTTCGCTCCAATGAAAAAGGCCTAGCTCTCTCAATCCTTCCTCATAAGACCTGACTTCCAGTCCAGGCAGCATCCTGGTAAATCTCCTCTGCATCCTCTCTAAGGCTTCCACATCTTTCCTATAATGAGGTGACCAGAACTGAACACAATATTCCAAGTATGGTCCAACCAGAGTTTTATAGAGCTGCAGCGATAACCTCATGGCTCTTAAATTTAATTCCCCCACCAATGAAAGCCAACACAATGTATGCCTTCTTTACAACCCTATCAACTTGGGTAGCAACTTTGAGGGATGTATAGACGTGGACCCCAAGATTCGTCTGTTCCTCCGCACTGTTGAGAACCTTGCCATTAACCCTGAATTCTGCATTCAAATTCAAACTTCCGAAATGAATCACTTCACACTTTTCTGGGTTGAATTCCATCTGCCACTTCTTTGCCCTGCTCTGCATCCTGTCAATGTGCCAGTGCAACCTACAACAACCCTCCTCGTTGTCCACAACTCCAACAACCTTCACGTCATTGGCAAACTTACTAACCCACCCTCCCACTTCCTCATCCAAGTCATTTATAATGATCATAAAGAGCAGAAGTCCCAGAACAGATCCCTGTGGAACACCACCAGTCTCTGAGCTCCACGCTGAATACTTTCCATCTACTACCACCCTCTGTCATCTATTGGACAGCCAGTTTTGTATCCAGACAGCCAAATTTCGCCGAATCCCATGCCTCCTCATTTTCTGAATGAGCCTACCTTGTGGAACTTTATCAAATGCCTTGCTAAAATCCATATACACCACACCCACTGGTCTGCCTTCATCAATGTGTTTTGTCACATCCTCAAATAATTCAACTAGGCTTGTGATCCATAACCTGCCTCTCACAAAGCCATGCTAACTATTTCTAATCAAACTGTGCTTTTCCAAATAATCATAAATACTATCTCTCAAAATCCTCTCCAATAATTTGCCCACCACAGAAGTAAGACTGAATGGTCTATAATTCCCAGGATTATCCCTATTCCCTTTCTTGAACAAAGGAATGACATTTGTCACCCTCCAATCATCTGGTACTAATTGACAGTGAGGACGCAAAGATCATTGCCAAAGGGGCAGCAAACTCTTCCCTTGTTTCCTGTAGCAACCTTAGGTACATCTCATCTGGCCCGGGGGACTTATCTATCCTCATGTTTTTCAAAATTCCTAGCACATCCTTCTTCCTAACATCAAACTGTTCAGGTATATCTGCCTGTTTCATGCTGTCTTCACAAACATCAAGGCCCTCTCACTGGTGAATACTGAAGCAAAGTATTCATTTAGGGCCTCCCCTACCTCCTCTGACTCTGCACACAAGTTCCCTCCGCTATCCCTGTTTGGCTGTACCCTCACTCTGGCCATCCTCTTGTTCCTCACATAAGCATAGAATGCCTTGGGGTTTTCCTTGATCCTACCAACCAAGGTCTTCTCATATCCCCTTCTAGCTCTTATAAGTCCATTCTTCAGTTCTTTCTGGCTACCTTGTAGACCTCTAGAGCCTTGTCCAATCTTTGCTTCCTCAACTTTAAGTAGGCTTCCTTCTTCCTCTTGACTAGGTGTTCCACATGTCTCCTCATCCAAGGTTCCTTCACCTTACCACCCTTTCCTTGCCTCAGTGGGACAAGTCTATCCAGTATTTGTAGCAACTGCTGCCTAAACAACCTCCACATTTCTGTTATTCATTTCCCTGAGAACATCTGATCCCAATTTATGCTCCGCAGTTCTTGCCTAATAGATTCTCCCTGCCCCATTAAATACTTTCCCATACCATCTGCTCCTATCCCTCTCCATGACTATAGTAAAGATCAGGGAGTTGTGATCACTATCACCAAAATGCTCTCCTACTGTGAGATCTGAAACCTGGCCTGGTTCGATGTCAAACACCAAATCCAATATGGCCTCCCCTCTCATCAGCCTATCTACATATTCAGTCAGAAATCCTTCCTGGACACACCTGACAAAATCTGCTCCATCCAAACTATTTGCACTTAGGAGGTTCTAGCAATATATAGGGAAGTTGAAGTTACCCATGCCAACAACCCTCTTACTTCTGCACATTTCCGAAATCTGTCTCCCAATCTGTTCCTCAGTGTCTCTCTTGCAATTGCAGGGTCTATAGAAAACTCCTGCTCCTTTCCTGTTTCTGACTTCCAACCATACTGACTCCGTGGACAAACTCTCCTCCACGACCTCCCTTTCTGCAGCTTTGATACCATCCCTGATTAGCAATGCCTCTCCCCCATCTCTTTTACCTCTCTCCCTGTTTCTTTTGAAACAGCTATACCCTGGAACATCCAACAACCATTACAGCCCCTGTCTCCCTAATGGCCATAGCATCGTAGTTCCAAGTACTGATCCATTCTTTAAGTTTGTCACCCTTATTCCTGACATTTCTTGCATTGAAGTAGACACACTTCAACCCGTCACACTAACTGCCACTTTGCCCCATTAACTACCTATCCTTCCTCATAGACTCTCTGCTTGCTTAATCTGCCCGTATACTGGCTACCCCATCCTCTGATCTGTATCTCTAATTCCCATCCCCCTGCCAAACTAGTTTTGTTTCCAGCTTTCAGAAATCCTGTTTTTCTCAGAAGTGACCTCACAAATCAATAACAATCAATAATCTTTCTGAAGAAGGGTCCAGACCCATATACTTTCTGTCTCCTCTGATGCTGCCTACCTGCTGTGTTCCTCCCGTTCCACGCTGTACTATCTCCGACTGCAGCATTGGCAGTTCTTACTATCTTTGAGATTTCAAAATGTTTTGTTGATTCAGGCTATGTAAGCTTACTCATAATCTTTATAAATTGCTACAAAATTACAAAATTATTGTGATATTAATACATCTCTCTTGTTAACTGGTTTTACCATGCATAAAACCTGTTAGTGTGCTAAATTCCTAAAACATGATTCACTCAACTGTCTGGTCACTGGAAATAAAACAATTGAGCAATGAGGAAGGCCAGTTTTTGTGAAAATCTCTCCCTATAAATTTCACCAACACCTGATCTTTTGCCTACACTTTAGACACATTATCTGCTTCTAGCCTAATAATTTGACCAATTTAAAGTAGCTGACCTTGTGAATCCATGAGAGGTCAGGTCATCATTTTACTTGCATGCTATAAGAGCAAAGTGCAGCTGTCACAGAGTGCCAATATGATGAGGCTGCATTTTTGGCTGCACAGCATTGACTAATTGTTTTGATGCTTACAGTTAATCTGCAGCTGTTTTGATATTTGAACTTCTTGAAACATGCCAAGGGCTAGGGTGGAGAAAGAAATTCTTTTAGTTTTCCTATTTCTTAATTCTTTGTATTTCTTCAGTTGGTCTCAAGTCCAGTTTTGATTATCCCCAGGGATGTAAACTTGTATCCCCACAGCTGTGAGTGTTCTAAGTCCTTTTACTACTCTGTTGTTGTGGCGGTAATGCAACTTCCGACAGAACTTACAAGTGAAGTTTTATAACAGCTTTCTTCTGTGCCAATATGGCATGAACCTATTGAGGATATTCACAGTCTTATAACTAAGGATTGGGCCATGATTTTCTCTCTTTGCCAATTTTTATGATTACATGGATAAGCTTAAATGGCATGTGACAGTTTAAATAGATTCATTCATAGATAAAACTCCTAAAGATTGTTCATTCAGAACTATTGTTAAGAAAGTTAAAGTAAGTATAAGTGGCAATCAGTGTAGAGTGGAAATATGCATTCCAAATCAAGGGCACAATTTTAAAGCGATTTGCATAAGAAGTTGGGTGAGGAAAAACTTTTTCACACAAGGTTAGGGTATTGAATGAACTTTCTGGAAGTGTGGTGGAGGCAGGTTAAATTGAGATTCAAGAGGGTATTGGATGGTTATTTAAATAAGAACAATGTGCAGTACTACTGGGAAAAGACAGGAAATTAGCATTAAGTTAAAATGTTGAAGGTGCCCGAATAGGACATGATAGGCTGTTCTGTAACAATTTTGAGATTCATTTACTTAGATTGCCTTTGATTCTTTTTTGTTAAACATTCATCTCAGTCTGATCCTTTTTTATGCTTGCCTTTCCTTCTTCTGTTTTCTGATTTCAGTTAATACATTTGTTTTTCCTGTTACTGGTTTTGCTTCCTTCAAATCTGCCCAATCCTTCTGCTAATCTAGTTTAAACCCTTCCCAACAGCACAAGTGAATCTTCCTGTAATGATGAGATACAGCCTATCCATCTTGTAGAGGTCCACCTGCCCCAGAACTAGTCCCACTGCCTCCACCCTACATCAGTTTTCTACCCAGCTTTTCAATTGTTTAATTCTCTTATTTCTATGCTCACTAGCACATGGGCCTAGAAGTAATTCAGAGGCTACCTCTTTAGTATCCTGTTTTTTATCTTTTTCCTAGCTCCATGAAATCTACTTTGAGGACAAATCTATTTTCCTACCATTGTCATTGGTACTGATATAGGCCATGACTTCTGGTTGCAGGGAGGCAATATACCAACCCGATCATCCTGTAGCCATGTCTCGGTAATTACTATTATATCATAATCTCGAGTTTGAATGTGTGCTTTCAGCTCATTTAATTTATTCCATTTGTATATAGAACTCTTATTTGGGGCATATAGTTTAAGCTACATGTAAGCACTGATGCTTTGTTCACCTGCTTATTATTTCTCTCTTCTGGTTTAATTGATGGGGTTTGAACCCATGATCCCAGAGAATTAACCTAAATATTTAGGTCTGTAACTTTTACCACTGTGCCCCCGCCCCCCCCCATCTTCCCCCAAAAAGGGAGGGGTTAGAGGTAGGCATTGATGCAGGCAAAGAGTTACCTTCCACCCAGTAACCAATGGAAATTTATACAAGCCATTGAAGACAGTTTCTGCACTGGGCACTTTTCTTCTCTTGTCTCTAACCAAGATTTATTTATCTATTTATATTCAGCCCTTACTGTAACAAAATAAGTTGAACAGGAGGGCAAAGCAAAATAGTTACAGTTTTGCCATTCTGTGCCGTACCTGAATTAGGATTTCTGACAGTTTCTTTATTCCTGTCTTGTTACTATATTTTGAAATTGTATTGATTTTACTCTAGCCTTCCCCCACATTTTCTAGTTTAAAGGTCTTGTGACCGCCTCATTTAAACTTTCCACTTAGACATTGGTGCCAGATCAGTTCATGAAATGGAACCTCTCTCCAGCATCACACCTTTACACTTACAACCCTAAATTTTTTATCTCTATGCCAATTTGCACATGGCATGGATAATAATCCAGAGATTATAACTTTTGAGATCTTGCTCTTCAATTTTGTTTCTAATTCCTGATATTCCCCAAACAAGACCTCTTGAATATGTTGTTGGTCCCAACATGGACCACAACAACTAAATTGGTTCCAACTTCAATAATTACCTCTGTCTATATTATTGATGCACATGCAAATTTGTAGATAACAAATAAGTTTAGCGAAATTAATGCTTGGCTCAAAAGCTGTTGCAATAGATATGCATTCTAGTTTAAGGGTCACTGACACCAACACTGGAGAAAATGGGGTGTGTAACATAGGGAGACCTGCACAATGACAGGACAATGTTTGAGCAAACAACATAAGTAGGAAAACAGACAGTGCTTCAAACAAAGAAATGGAGGAAAAGGATCAAATTTCAGAAGATGTAATAAATCAAGGTAGAGGCAGGGTGAGAGACCAAAGTGATATAGAAAATGATAGGCTATGACAGGAAAGGATAGAGAGTACATATCTAACAGTAAATCAATGGATGAGTCAAGAGGTTACTAAACAAACAAACAACAAAACTAAAGGCTTTGTATTTGAATTATCATAGCATTTGAAACAAAATAGATGAGCTCATAGTTCATTTAGAAATAAGTAGATATGATCTGATAGCCATTAGAGACAGGGTTGCAGGATAACATAAATTGGTGCAGAAGAAATGTTTCCACTAGCAGGAGAGAATAGGACTAATGGACATAGCTTCAGAGTACAGGGACAACCCTTTAAAACTGATATGAGGAAGACTTTCTTCAGCCAGAGCATAGTTAATCTGTGGAACTCATTGCCACAGACAGCTGTGGAGGCCAAATCATTGAGTATATTTAAGACAGAAACAGAAATATTCTTGATCAGTAAGTGGATCAAGGGTTACCGGCAGAAGAATGGAGTTGAGAAATGTATCGGCCATGATTGAATGTCAGAGCAGACTTGATGGGCTGAATGGTTGAATTCTGCTCCTATGTCTTATGGTCTTATTTGAAACTATGAAAAGGTAAAGCATGGCTATGTTAGGTAATGATGATATTGTGCAAAAGAGAAGGATGACTGATATTAGACAACTTGACAAATTGATAAGAGGACTGCAGGAAACAAGACTATAATTGTTTATTTCATGGTTATAGATGGAGTGGAAGTTCGAATGTGGTGAAACATAAAACTCACTCATCAAGTAACACTTTCAAGTTTTACACAGATCTCCAGGTGTCTCATATCATCTTTCATAGGCATTCTGTATTCTTTTACTTGCAATATCGGTCGATATTGCAACTCGTATACATTTCGACTGCCTTCATCCACCCGTGATTCCGATTTTCAAACTTACAGCCAAGAAACAAGGGTTGGCCATTAGCCCTTCAAGCTATTCAATAAGATTATGGCTGACATGATTTAAACATAACGCTAAATTCCTGCATATCCCTGATAATCGTTCATAAGCTTGGTAATTAACCTTCCTTTGCCTTAAAGATATTTAAAGACTCCGCATTCACTATATTTTGAGAAAGACAATTCCAAAGATTCACAAATGATTGAAAAAATATTTCATCTCTCTCTTAAATAGACATACCTTATTTTTAAACTTTGACCTATAGTTCAAAATTTTCCCACAAGTGAAAACATTCTTTCGACATCCACCTGGTCAGGTCCCCTCAGGACCTTGTGTTTAATTTCAGTCATCTTTGACTGTTCTACACTTCAGGGTATACAGGCCTGCCTTGTTTAGCCTTTCCTCACAAGACATTCTGTGTATAAGATTAATAAATCTTTTTTGACCTGCTTCCAACATGTTAACATCATTCCGTAAGTATAGTGACCAGTAAGGTACACAGTACTCCAGAGGTTGTCTCACCAATATCCTGCATAAGTGAAGCATAAGCCCACTACTTTTGCAATCAATTCTCCTTGCAGTAAAACATAACATTTTATGAGCTTTCCTGATAGCTTGAAGGGCCAATGGCCTACCCTTGTTTCTTGTCCGTATGTTTGAAAATCAGAACCATGGATGGATGAAGGCAGTCTAAATGTATATGAGCTGCATTATTGACATATACAGCCAGTAAAAGAATAGATTTTTCCTAATTACTTGCTGCACCTCATGCTTAAGGATAACATATTGCATCTCAGATCTCTGCAAATCTTTCACTATTTGGATAATTTTTTTTATTCTTTATGTCAAAGTGGGCAATTTGACACTTTGCCGCATTGTCCTCCAGTTGCCAGATCTTTGCCACTCACTTAACCTATCAAGCTCCCTCTGTAGAGTCCTTATGTCCTCTTCACAACACAGTTACCTCCCTATCTTTGCAATTTTTGCAAATGATTTGGATGAAGGGACCAAATATATGATAGCTAAATTTGCTGACAACACAAAGAGATGAAATCCTTGTACCCACCTCTGCAGCATACTTCTTGTGACGTCTACTAACCCAAAAATACCAATTTCTTTCTACTCTCTGTTTCCAGGAGCTAGCCAAGCCTCTACACTTGTCAATATAGTACTCTCAACACCAGAAGCTTTTATTTTCTGCAATCACATTTGATATGGCACCTTACCAAATATATTCTTGAAACCTAGGTACAATATAACCATATAAAATATATCCCTTTTGTCTAAAGCCTGTTACTTCTTCAAAGAACTCCAATAAATTCATTAAACATGATTTCCCTTTAACAAAATCATATTGGCTCTGCCAGATTACCTTGAATTTATCTAAGTGCCCTGTTTCAGTGACTTTAACAACAGTTTCTAACATTTTCCTAATTATAGATATTAAGCTAACTGGTTTATAGTTTTCTGCTTTCTGCCTGTCTGTCTTTTTGAAGAAACGAGGTACAACAGCTATTTTCCCATCTAAATCTAACTTTCCTGCATCTGGTGAAATTGGAAAATTAAAGCCAACACATTAATTCACTGGCTATTTCTTTTCAGATCCCAGGATGAAATCCATCATGACCTAGGACTTGTCAATGCACAGTTCCAACAATTTACTCAGTACCACTTCTTTGGCAATTGCAATTTTCTTGAGTTCTTCCCTCTCTTTCTAGGAAGCTACTTGCAACCTCTCTTGTGAAGACTGACTCAAGATATTTTCTACACATTTGCCATTTCTTCATCCTCCATAACTAATTTGCTAGATGCATTTTCTATTGAACTAATGTTTACTTTATTAACACTTCCTTGTCAAATATCAGAAGAAACTTTTCCTGTTTTTATATTTTTGATTAACTTTCTTTTGTACTTTATTTTGCCCTCTTTATCAATCTTTTAGTAATTATTATTTACTTTTAAAAAATATTCTATCCAATCTTCTGACCTCCCCTCTATCTTTGCACAATTCAATGTCTTTTCCTTCTATGTGAGTTTGATACTAACTTTGACATTTTTAGTTAACCACGGATGGTGGGCCATTCTTTAGAATTTTTATCTGTTGGAATGTTTCTGTTCTATACTTCCTGGAATATTCCTTTCAGTATTTGCTACTGCATCTGTATTGATTTATCCCTTAACATAAATTGCTAGTTCACTTTCAGTAGTCTGATCCACACTGCTTCACCTCAAACTGTATGTAGAATTCAATCATATGGTCACTGCTATCCTAGGGTTCTTTCACTATGTGGTCAGGAGTTAATCCTATCTTCCTGGTGAAAACCAGACCTGATTTAATAGCCACATCATTTTTCTCAGAGACTGCCTCCGGTTCAGACTCATTCCACATGGAAGTTTTATCCTTCATGCTTTGAATCCACTCAGGATCACAGGTGTCTCCATGATGTTCAACACTCCTGAGACAGCTGTTCTCACCACATCCTGACACCCCATGTACTAGGTCTCATCATCACATGGCCTGCTGCCACACACTATCCATTGTCAGCTAATAATAGTCCCCATTAACAGTTATTCATTCTCTCAGAGTGACCGTTAACCACTTCTTTGTTTGTTCAACCATTTTTCTCTCTCTTTGTACTCTATCTCCACCTATTGTTTACTCTCCTCCATCCCTCACCCCATCTTCTGTGTAAAAGCCATCATTTTCCTGGCTACCATCAGTCTGAAGATGGGTCACTGGATCTGAAACGTTAAATCTTTTTGGCTTCAAAGGAAACTCCTTGACCTGCACCTCGTGGCAGCGTACATTGCATGGGGTACCGAAAGCATGCCAGATCATTCTCCTATTCACTATAGTGAGGCACCAATCTGCCACTGGAGCCTTCATATTTGAGGTCCCAATGCTCTTGCATTGCCTCACTGCTTGCCTGATTAAAAAAAAACTGTCATTGAGATCTACAGGGCAGGAAAAGGGCCTTCTGGCCATCAAGTTTGTGCCAGTCAAAAACGACAATTCTATATCCTATTTTCCAGCACTTGGCCCATAGTCTTGTATGCCAACCACTTTTTAAATATTAACAAGGTCTTCTGTCTCTACCACTCTGACAGGTAGTGAGTTCCAGATGTCCACCATCTTCTGGGTGAAAAAAAATTCTTCTTACCTCCTCTGAACCTGCTGCCTCGTACTTTAAATCCATGAGCACTGGTCATTGGTCCCTCTGTCAAGGTGAAAAGTTTCTTTCTGTCTACCCTATCCACCTCCCTCATCATTTTGTATAACTCAATCATATTCCCACTCAATCTTCTCTGCTCTGAGGAAAACAAACCTAGTCTGTCCAATCTCTCTACATGACAGAAACTCTCCAGGCCAGGCAACATTCTAGTTAATCTCCTTGGCACCATCTCCAGTGCTATTACATCCCTTCTATAATGTGGATACAGAACTGCGCACAATGCTCTAGTTATAACCTAACCAACATTTTATACAATTCTAATATCACCTCCCTTCTCTAAAATTCGACCCCCTGCACTATTCCCAAATCCCGCCCCCCGCGCCACACATACACACAAAAGACCATATGCCCTCTGATCCTCAGCTTTTACCTCTCATTCTATCACATTCATTATTATGGCCATTTTCTCCACTTCACAACACCTCCAGACCAAGGCCAGACATAAGTTGACCCCAGTATGATGATATCCTGGGCAAAGTGTACAGCACCCCTAGACTGACACATTAACTGCAGCACAACCCCAGCTTTCCTTCCTCCCGGTGGACCAGTTGACTATGTGGAGAAGTGATATCCCAAGTGAAAGGAAGCATCATTTAAAGCCATACCACTATAAAGTAATGAGCAAATACTTATCCTTACAGCTTTCCTGGAAAGGTAGAGTGCAGATTTATTCTTAAAAGCTCCATTGCAGCAAAGTAAAGTCATTAGGTGGTGGGGGTGTGGGGGGTTGACATATACTGTGAAGACTGACACAAAATACCTGTTCAATGCCTCAGCTCTTTCCTTATTTCCCATTATTGAATCTCTCTCCTCATCCTCTAAATGACCAATGTTTACCTTAGCCACTCTTTTATATATTTATTGAAACTTTTGCTATTTGTCTTTATATTCTGAGTTAGTATACTCTCATAACCTGTTTTTACTTTTCTTTATAGCTTTTTTGTGGCTTTCTATTGACCTTTAAAGTTTTCCCAATCTTCCAGCTTCCCACTGGTCTTTGCCACTTTGTATGCCTTATCTTTCAATTTGATAGCCTTCCTTACTTCTTTAGACATCCATGGCTGATTACCCCTTTTTCTACAGTCCTTCCTTTTCACTGGTATATCGTTAGACTATGAATTCCAGATTTTTATTGAATTCATATTCCACATGTGACATGGCAGAATTTTAATCTAGGTCCCGAGAACATTCCCTGGGCCTCTGGATTAACCTTCCAGCGATAATGCCACTAGGCCATTAAATCCCTGACAATTGCTATACTATTTTTACAGGCATTAGTTATTTAGAACATAGAACATAGAACAGTTCAGCACAGAACAGGCCCTTCAGCCCACAATGTTGTGCCGACCATTGATCCTCATGTATGCACCCTCAAATTTCTGTGACCATATACATGTCCAGCAGTCTCTTAAATGACCCCAATGACCTTGCTTCCACAACTGCTGCTGGCAACACATTCCATGCTCTCACAACTCTCTGCGTAAAGAACCTGCCTCTGACATCCCCTCTATACTTTCCACCAACCAGCTTAAAACTATGACCCCTCGTGCTAGCCATTTCTGCCCTGGGAAATAGTCTCTGGCTATCAACTCTGTCTATGCCTCTCATTATCTTGTATACCTCAATTAGGTCCCCTCTCCTCCTCCTTTTCTCCAATGAAAAGAGACCGAGCTCAGTCAACCTCTCTTCATAAGATAAGCCCTCCAGTCCAGGCAGCATCCTGGTAAACCTCCTCTGAACCCTCTCCAAAGCATCCACATCTTTCCTATAATAGGGCGCCCAGAACTGGACGCAGTATTCCAAGTGCGGTCTAACCAAAGTTTTATAGAGCTGCAACAAGATCTCACGACTCTTAAACTCAATCCCCCTGTTAATGAAAGCCAAAACACCATATGCTTTCTTAACAACCCTGTCCACTTGGGTGGCCATTTTAAGGGATCTATGTATCTGCACACCAAGATCCCTCTGTTCCTCCACGCTGCCAAGAATCCAATCCTTAATCCTGTACTCAGCTTTCAAATTCGACCTTCCAAAATGCATCACCTCGCATTTATCCAGGTTGAACTCCATCTGCCACCTCTCAGCCCATCTCTGCATCCTGTCAATGTCCCGCTGCAGCCTACAACAGCCCTCTACACTATCAACGACACCTCCGGCCTTTGTGTCGTCTGCAAACTTGCTGACCCTTCCTTCAATCCCCTCATCCAAGTCATTAATAAAAATTACAAACAGTAGAGGCCCAAGGACAGAGCCCTGTTGAACCCCACTCACCACTGACTTCCAGGCAGAATATTTTCCTTCTACTACCACTCGCTGTCTTCTGTTGGCCAGCCAATTCTGTATCCAAGCAGCTAAGTTCCCCTGTATCCCATTCCTCCTGACCTTCTGAATGAGCCTACCATGGGGAACCTTATCAAATGCCTTACTGAAGTCCATACAAAGTTCGTTTCTTTCGTAAAGACAGAAGCAAAAAACTCATTTAGGGCTTCCCCTACCTCCTCAGGCTCCACACACAAGTTCCCTATGCTATCCCTGATCGGCCCTACTCTTTCTTTGACCATTCTCTTATTCCTCACATAAGTGTAAAATGCCTTTGTGTTTTCCCGGATTCCTTCTGCCAAGCCTTTCTCGTGCCCCCTCCTGGCTCTCCTCAGACCATTTTTGAGCTCCTTCCTTGCCTGCCTGTAATCCTGTAGAACTGAACTTGACCCTAGCTTCCTCCACCTTATGTAAGCTACCTTCTTCCTTTTCACAAGAAGCTCCACCGCTCTCGTCATCCAAGGTTCCTTTATCTTACCCCTTCTTGCCTGTCTCAGAGGGACATATTTACTCATCACTCCCAACAACTGTTCCTTAAACAGTCTCCACATGTCTATAGTTCCCTTACCATGGAACAACTGCTCCCAGTCCATGCTTCCTAACTCATGTCTAATCGCATCATAGTTTCCTCTTCCCCAATTAAATATCCTCCCATTTTGCCTAATCCTCTCCTTCTCCGTAGCCATGTAGAATGTGAGGCAGTTATGGTCACTATCACCAAAATGCTCTCCCACCACAAGATCTGATACCTGCCCCGGCTCGTTTCCGAGCACCAAGTCCAGAATGGCCTCTCCCCTCGTCGGCCTGTCAACGTACTGCGTTAGGAAACCCTCCTGAACACACCTTACAAAAACAGCTCCATTCAAATCTTCTGCTCGAAAGAGGTTCCAATCAATATTAGGAAAGTTAAAGTCACCCATTACAACAACCCTACTGCGTCCACACTTTTCCAAAATCTGTCGACCTATGCTTTCTTCAATCTCCCTGCTGCTATTGGGGGGCCTGTAGTAAACCCCTAACGAGGTGACTACTCCCTTGCTGTTCCTAATTTCCACCCATACTGACTCAGTAGGCAGATCTTCCTCGACAATGGAAGCTTCTGTAGCTGTGATACCCTCTCTGATTAGTAGTGCTACACCCCCTCTACTTTTTCCCCCCTCCCTATTCTTTTTAAATGTTCTAAACCCTGGAAGATCCAGCAACCATTCCTGCCCATGAGAAACCCATGTCTCTGTTATGGCCACAACATCATAGCACCAGGTACTGATCCATGCTCTAAGTTCATCACTTTTATTCCTGATACTCCTTGCATTAAAGCAAACACACTTTAACCGATCCCTTGGTTCCTTCCCAGGAAAATCTTTCCCACTAGCTGGTCTACCTCTTGCTACTGCCTCACCTGCATCAACGCTCACCTCTCGTATACAGCTCAGGTTCCCACCCCCCTGCCATACTAGTTTAAACCCTCTCGAACTACTCGAGCAAACCTTCCACCCAGGACATTGGTCCCCTTCCAGTTCAGATGCAACCCGTCCTTCTTGTACAGGTCCCACCTTCCCCAGAAGGCATCCCAATTATCTACATATCTGAAGCCCTCCCTCCTACACCAGCTGCGTAGCCACGTGTTCAGCTGCGCCCGCTCCCTGTTCCTCACCTCGCTATCTCGTGGCACCGGTAGTAAACCAGAGAACACTACTCTGTTCGTCCTGCTCTGCAGCTTCCATCCTAACTCCCTGAAATCACTTTTTATATCCTCAATCCTATTTCTGGCTATATCATTTGTGCCAATATGTAACACGATTTCTGGCTGTTCGCCCTCCCCTTTTAGAACCTTATACACCCGATCGGAGACGTCCCGGACCCTGGCACCAGGGAGGCAACATACCTTCCGGGAATCCCGATCTTGACCACAAAATCTCCTGTCGATTCTCCTAACTATCGAGTCCCCTACCACGAGTACTTTTCTATTCTGCCCCCTTCCCTTCTTTGCCACAGTGTCAGGCTCAGTGCCAGAGAACTGCCTACTATGGCTTTCCTCTGGTAGGTCATCCCCCCCAGCAGTATCCAAAACGGTATACTTATTGCTGAGGGGAATGCCCATAGGGGATCTCTGCACTGTCTGTCTGTCCCCCTTTCCTCCCCCTAACTGTAACCCATCTATCCTCGTCCTGAGCCTTAGGAGTGACCAACTCCCGATAACTCCTCTCAGTTACCCCCTCTGCCTCCCGAATGATCCGTAGTTCATCCAGCTCCAGCTCCATTTCCCTAACACGGTTTTCAAGGAGCTGTAGTTGGGTGCACTTCCCGCAGATGTAGCCAGCGGAGACGTGTGCCACATCTCCCAACTGCCACATTCTGCAGGAGGAGCAAGCAACTGCCCTAGCATCCATACCCCACTTATCTGAACACCCACTCAATACTAAAGTAGAAAGCTTACGTCAAGTAATAATAACAAATTAATAACAAACTTATATTCAATAGAGAAAGTTTAGAATGAACCTTACCTTATTAACTAGGTTAGAGGAGGAGGGCGGGTGGGAGACTCTACAGTTGTAGAGTCTCGGGTTTAGCCGCCTTGCTGATATATATACTCACTGCTTTCCTTCCCGGCTGCCCCTCTGGTCCTCGTCACTTCCTCTGGTGCTCCCGCTCCTTCTCTGAAAGAGGAAAAACACCGCTGCCCGCTACCGGTAAGTAATTTTAAAAATAAACTGCTTTACCTTAGCTGCAGTCTTCCGGGTCCGTCTTACCTCCTCTGCTGCTCGCGCTCAAAATGGCCGTTGGTGTCGAAGGGTGAGTATTTATACTCACTGCTTTCCTTCCCGGCTGCCCCTCTGGTCCTCGTCACTTCCTCTGCTGCTCCCGCTCCTTCTCTGAAAGAGGAAAAACACCGCTGCCCGCTACCGGTAAGTAATTTTAAAAATAAACTGCTTTACCTTAGCTGCAGTCCTCCAGGTCCGTCTTACCTCCGCTGCTGCTCGCACTCAAAAAAAAAATTTCTTTGTTTACTGCCCACCCCAATGTGATGTTATTATCTGGTGGCCTATAGACCACACCTATCAGTGACATTTTCTTCTTAGAATTTATAATTTCCATCCAAATGGATTCAACCATGTTCTCCATAGACTCTCTATTCAGATGTCTGTCCTTCCAAACAATGTGATATCCTGTGGATATTTAATTCCCATTTGTGACCATCCCACAAGCATGTCTTCGTAAGAGCTACTAAATCATACACATGTGCAATGATTTGTGCCATTTACTCATCTGCCTTGTTTCGAATGCTACACTCATTCAGGTAAAGTGCCTTTATGCTATTTTCCATACCTTCTTTTTGAATTCTAACATCTCCATTAATAATACCTCCTTCCTTCTAACTTCTTTCATAGTCTTCGATGTTGTTAATCCCTCCTGCTGCTTTCTTTTCTATTTACTATTATATTTCCCATTATTTTCCCTTCTCTTCCCTTCAATTCACTAGTCTAAAGTACTAGTGAACACCCTATTTATCCTTTTCACGAGAACACTGATTTCAAATTGGTTCAGGTGGAGACTATCCCAATAGTATAGATCCCTATTGTTCCAAAATTGATGCCAATGCCCCATGAAATGGAACGTCTCTGTCCCACACCACTCTTTCAGCCTAATTTTCTTATCCCTAAGACAATTTGACTTGAGTAGGAATCGAGAGATTATTACCCAATTCTTTAACTTTGTTCCTCCTTGATAATCTCCAAACAGGTCTTCCTTCCAAGCCTCACCTTTATTGTTTGTTCCAACATGGACTGCAATAACTGGATCTTCATCCTCCCATTCAAATATCCTTTCAAGCTGGTCAGAGACGTCTCTCATCCTTGCACCTGACAGGCAAAACAGCATGCGGGACTCTTGATCCAGCTCACAAAGAATGCTATCAATCCCCTTAATTATAGAATGCCCACAACTACCACTTGTCTTTTTGCTCCCTCCTCTTGAATGTCCTCCTGCTGCACCACTGTGAAGTGGTCAGCTGGCTCAACCTCTCCGTAGCCCTTTTCCTCATCTTCACAGGGAAAAAGCACCTCATACCTGTTGGACAAGGTCAAGAGCTGAGGCCCCTCTGTTCCTTAATTTGGGATCCCCCTATCTGCCACCCTAACAATCACATCCTGCTGTCCCTGATCCATAAGACCATAAGATCATAAGATATAGGAGTGGAAGTAAGGCCATTCAGACCATCGAGTCCACTCCGCCATTTAAATCATGGCTGATGGGCATTTCAATTCCACTTCCCTGCACTCTCCCCTGTAGCCCTTGATTCCTTGTGAGAGCAAGAATTTATCGATCTCTGCCTTGAAGGCATCTAACGTCCCGGCCTCCACTACACTCCGTGGCAATGAATTCCATAAGCCCACCACTCTCTGGCTGAAGAAATGTCTCCTTATTTCCATTTTAAAGTTACCCCCTCTAATTCTAAGGCTGTGCCCACGGGACCTAGTCTCCCTACCCAATGGAAACAACTTCCCAGCGTCCACCCTTTCTAAGCCATACCATCCATACCATTCTAAACCATCTTGTAAGTTTCTATTAGATCTCCCCTCAATCTTCTAAACTCTAATGAATACAATCCCAGGATCCTTAGCTGTTCATCATACGTTAAACCTACCATTCCAGGGATCATCCGTGTGAGTCTCCGCTGGAATGCTCCAGGGCCAGTATGTCCTTCCTGAAGTGTGGGGCCCAAAATTGGACACAGTATTCTAAATGGGGCCTAACTAGAGCTTTATAAAGTCTCAGAAGCACATCACTGCTTTGATATTCCAACCCTCTTGAGATAAACACCAACATTACATTCGCTTTCTTAATCACGGTCTCTACCTGCAAGTTAACTTTTAGAGAATCCTGGACCAACACTCCCAGATCCCTTTGTACTTCTGCTTTAAGAATTTTCTCACTGTTTAGAAAATAGTCCATGCCTGTATTCTTTTTTCCAAAGTGCAAAACCTCACATTTACTCACATTGAATTTCATCAGCCACTTCCTGGACCACTCTCCTAAACTGTCTAAATCTTTCTGCAGCCTCCCAACTCCTCAGTACTACCTGCCCGTCCACCTATCTTCGTATCATTGGCAAACTTCACCAGAATGCCCCCAGTCCCTTCATCCAGATCATTAATATTTCAAGTGAACAGTTGCAGCACCAACACTGAAACCTGCGGGACACTACTCGTCACTGGTTGCCATTCCGAAAAAGAGCCTTTTATCCCAACTTCCTGCCTTCGGTCAGACAGCCAATCCTCGATCCAAGCTAGTAGCTCATCTCGAACATCATGGGCCCTCATCTTGCTCAGCAGCCTCCCGTGAGGCACCTTATCAAAGGCCTTTTGGAAGTCTAGATAGATAACATTCGCTGGGTTTCCCAGGTCTAACATACTTGTTACCTCTTCAAAGAATTCTAACAGGTTTGTCAGGCACAACCTCACCTTAGTAAATCTATGCTGACTTGTTTTAATCTGACCCTACACTTCCAAGAATTTAGAATTCTCATCCTTGACAATGGATTCTAGAATTTTACCAACAACCGGGGTTAGGCTAATCGGCCTATAATTTTCCATCTTTTGCGTTGATCCTTTCTTAAACAAGGGGGTTACAACAGCAATTTTCCAATCATCTGGGACTTTCCCCGACTCCAGTGACTTTTGAAAGATCACAACCAAAGCCTCCGCTATTTCCTCAGCCACCTCCCTCAGAACTCTAGGATGTAGCCCATTGGGGCCAGGAGATTTATCAATTTTTTGATCTTTTAGCTTTTCTAGCACTTTCTCTTTTGTAATGCCTACCATACTCAATTCTGCCCCCTGGGTCTCCCTAATTGTTGGCATACTACTCATGTCTTCTACTTAGGACTGACGCAAAGTACTTATTAAGTTCTTCAGCTATTTCCTTATCTCCCATCACTAGCCTTCCAGCATCAATTTGGAGCGGCCCAATTTCAACTTTTGCCTCTCGTTTGTTTCTTATGTATTGAAAGAAACTTTTACTATCATTTCTAATATTACTAGCTAGCCTACCTTCATATTTGATCCTCTCCTTCCTTATTTCTCTCTTTGTTATCCTCCATTTGTTTTTGTAGCCTTCCCAATCTTCTGGTTTCCCAGTGCTCTTGGCCACTTTGTAGGCTGTGTCTTTTTCTTGATACATTTCCTGACTTCCTTTGTCAGCCATGTCTGTCTAATCCCACACCAGATAATCTTTCTTTTCTTTGGGATGAACCTCTGTACTGTGTCCTCAATTACACCGAGAAACTCCTGCCATTGTTGCTCCACTGTCTTCCCCACTAGGATCTGCTTCCAGTTGATTTTTGTCAATTGCTCTCTCATGCCCCTGTAATTACCTTTATTTAACTATAACACCATTACATCCGATTTTGCCTTCTCTCTTTCAAACTGCAGACTGAACTCTACCATATTATGATCACTGCCTCCTAAGTGTTTCCTTACTTTACGATCTTTTATAAAGTCTGGCTCATTACATTGTACTAAGTCTAGAGTAGCCTGCTCCCCTGTGGGCTCCATCACAAGCTGTTCCAAAAAGCCATCCTGCAAACATTCTATGAATTCCCTTTCTTTGGATCCACCAGCTACGTTATTCACCCAGTCCACCTGCATATTGAAGTCCCCCATGATCACCGTGACCGTGCCTTTCTGATATGCCCTATCTATTTCCCGGGGCATCTTGCGCCCCTGGTCTTGATCACTGTTAGGAGGTCTATACATAACTCCCATTATGGGTTTTTTGACTTTGATGTTCCTCAACTCCACCCACACAGACTCCACATCCTCTGATCTTATGTCATTCAGTGCCGTAGATTTAATTTCATTCTTAACTAACAAAACAACCCTGCCCCCTCTGTCTACCTCCCTGTCTTTTCGATAAGTTGTGAATCCTTGAATGTTTAACTGCCAGTCCTGAACTCCCTGCAACCATGTCTCTGTGATGCCTACCACATCATAATCATTCAAGATGATTTGTGCTGTTAATTCACTGACTGAGCTTGAAGAGCTTAATCTACTGGGTGTGACTGCCTCCTGAAACAAAACATTCAGGTATGTCTTCCCCTCCCAGATGTGCTGTAGTGTTTGAAGCTCAGATTCCAGCTCATCAACTCTGAGCCGAAGTTCCTCAAGCAATCAAAATTTGCTGCAGATGTGGTCAATGCAGCTCGTAATGGGAATTGCCAGGTCCCACATCATCCAACCATCTAGCCCAGCTGTCTGTATTTAGCTAATTACTTAATTAATTTATATGAATTTATTAATGAGTTAGTTAATTTATAATACTTCTTTGCTGTGTTCTTTTTCAAATTTGGTGCAGATTTCTTAGCAGCCAATCAGGTCACAACTTGCTTGTGATAACAAAAACAAAAGTTGCTGGAAAAGCTCCACGGGTCTGCCAGCGTCTGTGGAAAAAAAAATCTGAGTTAACGTTTTGGGTTCCGTGACCCTTCCTCAGAACTGAACTGATGTCCCTCCAGTTTTTTTTTCACAGCTATAGAATGACCTGAGCTCAGTTAATTTTATAGAACATTGAACAATACTGCACGGTACAGGCCCTCCGACCCAGGATGTTCTGCCGAACTTTTACCCCAAAGCTAAGGTCTATCTAATCTCTATCCCTACCTTATACTATCATCCATATGCCTATCTAATGGCCGCTTAAATGCCCCTAATGAGGCCGACTCCACTACCCTCTCCGGCAATGCATTCCACTTCTTTCTTTTAATTTACATTGACTGTGCTCAAATCAGTCAGCAATGGAGGAGTAATGGAGAATAAGCCTAGTAGAGACAAACTGCTAATAACCAGGTTAATAAAATGTGAGGCTGGATGAACACAGCAGGCCAAGCAGCATCTCAGGAGCACAAAAGCTGACGTTTCGGGCCTAGACCCTTCATCATTTTTGTGCTCCTGAGATGCTGCTTGGCCTGCTGTGTTCATCCAGCCTCACATTTTATTATCTTGGAATCTCCAGCATCTGCAGTTCCCATTATCTCTGCTAATAACCAGGTGCCCAGTTTGTCCTCTCACCACAGGTCACAACTTATTGTTTCTGCAGTGCACAGTGGTCATGCTTCCTGATGATATCAATCAGACTCTTCCCGGTCACCACATCTTGCTATGCTCACTGCTTGTTTCTCAGTTGTTCTCTACACTGTTGTTCACTCAAACAGGGGGAGTTAAGGAGCTGCAGAGGCTGCAGTGTACCTGTTGGTTTCACCCACTTCACCATTTCCGAGAATTGCTTGCTTCTGCTGCTGTTATTTACAAAGGTGATTGCTGTTCCCTGGTGACCCAACCATCCTGCTTTCCCCACCTGATGCACATATTCATCCATGGTATATCAAGTATATCAAGCGACATGTCAAAGTTTACAACCAGTCTGACATTGACAAGGTCCAGTCCTCTGCCAAGGACTCCTGTGCTGACAACAACCTCATAGTCATCTTGAAGCAGGCCCTGCAGCATCTAATTCCGTTTACACTGGGCCTTGTCTGTGTGAATGGCCACTGTCTTCAAGCCTGTGATGGTCTGCACAGCATTTGATAGGAGATCAGCTCCCAGTCTGCAGTCCACAAACAGCAGCACAGTGGGTGGGAAGAGCTTGCCATCATTCAGTATCTCAAACGGTTTCTTCTTCTTTGGTGCTTCCTCCATCCAAAGGATAATTTAATGGATATTAGAACAAGGGTGGTTCATTTCTCCAAGAGTGATCCTGACTGGTTCCTGCAGGAACTGGCTGGTCAGCTGCTCAATACCTGCTGGGATGGTGGCAGAGTCCAAAATCGTTTAATGCTCCGAGGGCATTTTCTCCAGAGTGTCCAACACCTGCTGCTTATAGTCATACTGCGCTGCTGCTCTGCCCTCCGACTGCTCTGTGCGGACTAGGCCAATGCACTTTATTGAATTTGTTTTTGCTAATGGTATTTATAGGATATTACTGCATTGGAACAGTTAATTAGTAGCAGTTAATATTATTTTGATAGTTAGAGTTAAGCCAATTATTTTATTTTTATCATGTCTGTATTTTAACTGTAGTGTAAAAATAAAGTGTGTTTTGCTTATAGTCGAGTAGTTTGATGAATTGAATTGCATCTGGGATGCAATGCCTTACATTTAATGTTACAAATAGGAAAAAGTAAGGATCTAGATTTTCTCCTTAATATATTTTGAGCGAGTTTGGTATGGTTCATTATACTGCCTAGCATTTATTTCTCTCTCTCTGGTCTCCCTCTCTACCAATCTGCTCACTGCTCCCTCGCCATCCATTATCAGCGTAAATACCATCATTTCCTGGCTGCTTTGAGTTCTGAAGAAGGATCTCAGGACCTGAAATGTTAACTGTTTTCTCTTCCTAGATGCTGTCAGACCTACTGAGTTTCTCCAGCAATTTCTGCATTTGTTTGTTTCAGATCTTCAGCACCCACAGTTCTTTGTTTCAATTTAATTGTTAAAAGGGGACTTGTTCTGTGTTTCCCCCCAACTTTAACCTACTACAATGGAGCCCTTAGGGTGAATCTGTGCTCTGCATTTCTGGGAAAGCTGTATTCAGAAGATCCCAAAAGAAATGTGGAGTCAGATAGTGTTGGGAGTTTGTTGACATGAAGCAACAACCTAACGACAATTGCTGATTTTTGGAAGAATTGGGCCATTAATTTAGAAAGTAGCATTTCCCAAACATTTGTTCATTTTTTGAAAATATACAAAACTGTACTTGACTAATTCCTGAAGCATACGCTGAAGTGATAATGAACAATGTTAAATTCACAAAACAGACTTTATCTTTTGTCTATTTTTGAACATTGAACGTTGCAGCTGCTTTCTTCTGGATATTAAATTAGTTTTATAAGTATTATGAATTATTGCGTAATTTCTCTTAGAAGCAATTCTTCTGAAAACCAAATTACCAATTATTTAAAGTAAAATACGCATAACGCAGTACTACATTTATTAATTACTGCAATTCTCAAATCAGTTGTTCATAAGAAGTGTGAAAATGACAAGGACATTGAAAATGTGCAATATTGTAGTTATTAAGATCAATGATATAAAGAAGCAATTTTGACACAAAATATTTAATAATTCTTTGCATAACTATTTCCAGCAAATGCTTCAGCTAACCACATATTAACTTGTTTCTTCTCATGTTCTGTACTTAAGTTCACAGTTAAATTGTTACGTTTAAGTGCTGAACATACAATTCCAACAGGTATGGGGGGTGGAGGCAAGGAGAAGAACCTCTTATTACAAATCTCTCATTAGTATCTCATGATTAAATTGATTCAATAAAAAATAAAATATACCTTAGGATTCTTTAAATGCAAAAGTGCTGGGGATTTACTGATAAGTGAAATGAATGAGTTCAGGGAGAAATTTAAAAAAAATGAAAATCTACCTTTCCAGCAGCAGTATGAGAGCTCACCTCCAAGCATCAATAACACACTTGTAATAACCTGTTGACTGTTGGCCTTGCCAAACATAACAGTATTAGGCACCAATGATTCCTACGTTAAACTGACATTAATAACTCCCCTTTCACCACTGCATTACAGCTTAATGAACATATAAATTTGGGCCTATAAAGACACAGTCATATCAGTTCAAGAGAACTGTCAGTGGTCAAGTGTTTTTGCAGCTACTGTATTCAAAAAAATATACTTTAGCATGTTTGTTGCTGTTTACATATAGTATTATAACAAATGCAATACAGTACGTAACGGGTTATGTTTAAAAATAATCAGCTCAATAGTCACAGTAAATTACTGTATTCTTGAGGACATTAAGCATGCATTTACATAAACAATATATTAGATTTTAAAAGAAATTATACATTTAAATGTCTTTTTTTAAATCTACGTACACCAATTAGAATCTGACGAGTGATGTATCAGTGATGAGTTTACACACTTTCCTGACAAGTTTTCTTAGATATCACCATTTCTCAAATCTCATTTCAGATAATACACATCATTTTAAAATAAATTTAAGTTTAGACAACAGAAACCTGAATTAACCTGTTTTCCCATTTTTGATTTAAAATCTTTTATTCCCATGTAAAATATACATCAGAAAATGAAAATTATCTTGAAATGCATTTGTTCTTTTCTCAGTGTGGAAGAAACTAAAAGATGGCTGGCTAAAATTTTATTTATTTATCCCTTGTATCAATCCTGAGCCTTGTTGGCTTCTTGGTAAGCAAGTTTTTACGCACTCTTCATATGAGCTGAATCTGTTTTTGTTGCCCTGGCAACCTCGATAGAGGAACTGTTCACACAGCCTGGTATCCGCATTAAAGAACCATCGTCTTACAGGGGCGTTACAGTTTCCATGTTTTCTGGGCTGCTGGCAAGCTGCTGCCAAGGAAAATAAAGAAGTAAATCTGAATACATTGCCAAAGAAAGTAGTTTAAGAATTCAAGTTATTAATGATGAACCAAACAATTCAATTTTTATGATATAAGTTCTCATTACAGATTTTTAATAAAAATGATAATGTTCAATTCAAACTTGATTTAAATGGATATTTCAGGCATTTAATACCGTGGAAGAATTTAATTGTGAAACTAACCATTTAACAACCTTAGGGGAGAAGCATCTAGGAATCAATACAAACAAAACAAATTCTAATAGATAAGAAATTTAGAATAAACAATGAAACAGAAAAGTCTTAAGGACTTGTTGCTTCTGTTCTAGGGTTTTAAAAGAAGTAGATGAAGAAATTGAAGAAGTTTTAGCTTTTCAGTTTCCTTGAATTTGAAGACTGGTGTTACATTGAAAATTATCTCATGATTACAGTTAAGGGGATGCTACTAAAATCTTACATGAAGGGACAGAGTGACCTAGCTCTTGAACAAATATAAGTCAATCAGAAAGAGACGGCACAGCTTTGTTAAGGCTGTGTCAAGTCTGATTAATTGACTTGATTTTTTTTCAGGATGTTTCTCCAAAGGCTGATAAGACAGCATTTATAGATTTTACTGAAAATTGATAGGTTTCTAGAAAAAATTTACACCAGATTTTTTTACAAAAAACAAGAATCCACAGAAATGGAAGTTGGCTTTTGAATAGGATTGGAAATTGGTTGGAAGGCAGAAGACAGAGAATGAGACAGAAGAAAGTTACTTACCATGATGGTTGAATAAGACTAGTAGTGTAGCCCAGGGATCTAGTCTACAACCTCATCTCTTTTAAATTTCCATTAGTGAGTTGGATATGTAACATAGAATATAAAAACTAGAACAAATAGACCAAATTACTATTCAAGCCCATTCCACCTTTCAATACAATCATGACAGTTCTTCAACTTCATCTCTACTTTCTCACCTACTCTCCATATCTTTTAATTCCCTGATATCAACAACTTCTCATTACCAGTCTTGAATAAACAAAACATTACATCATCCATCCACATTGAAGATTCACAATTCTTGCCTTTCAGTGAAGAAATTTCTCCTCATCTAAGGCCTAAATGATTGCCCCTTAATCCTCAGGATGCACCATTTTCTTCCAGACTCTCTAGCTTCAGAACTAACTTTTAACATCTACTCTGTCATAGTCCTTCAGAAACATGTGTTTAAATGAAATTGTATCCCATTTTCTAAAACCTAGAAAGTATAGGCTCACTTTATTTTTCATTTTACTGCCTCATGTAATAACAGAATGCTGTCATCCCAGAAACCAATCTAATTCATTTTTGTTTTACAATCTCCAAGGTAAGTATGTCTTTTTAGAGATCAAAACCAAAGGCCTCACCAAAGTTCCCTGTAACAAATTTTCCTTAATCTTGTCGTCTCTGACTCTTGCAATAAATGTTAATATACAATTTAATTTATTAATTGCTTGCTGTACCTCCATGCTAACATTCCATTTTTCTTATATGAGTACATCCAACTATCGTTGAATGTCAACAGTTAACATTTCCATTGTTCTTACCAGTAAAATGAACAGCCACCTCTCCACATTATACTCCATCTATCTTCTTATTGCCTACTCACTTAACTTGTATAAACGTCTTGACAGACTCCTTGAGTCATCCTCACAGCATACATTGTTTTGTATTGTCAGCAATAGTTTTGGCCTTGTCGTCTGAGTGGTAATTGCAAATTGTAAGGAGCTGAAACCCTCATATTAAACCTCACCATTTAAAACCTCCCAACTTGAAAGTTTATTATTTATTCACATTTTCTGATTCTTATCCACTAACCAATCCTCCATGTGAGTACATTAACTCCATGAACCCTTACTTAAGCGTGTTAGCCTTTCTAAGGCACTCTATCAAATGCCTTTGGAAAGTTAAATAACAATGTCGAGTTCCCCTTTATCTAACCTATTAGTTACATCCTCAACAAAAATTCCAGTGAGTTTGACAACATAATTTCCCTTTTGTAAAAATATGGTGACCAGCGATGGAAAGGGATAAGAACATGCCACAGGGCAAGAGTTATAGATGGGGAAGGGCAATTATAATGCAATTAGGCAAGACTTAGGAGGCGTAGAATGGGGTAGCAAAATGCAGGGGCTGGGGACAATCGAAATGTGGAGCTGGTTTAAGGAACAGATATTGCGTGTCCTTGATAGGTATGTCCCTGTCAGGCAGGGAGGAAGTGATAAGGGAACCGTGGTTTACTAAAGAAATTGTATCTCTTGTTAAGCGAAATAGGGAGGCTTATGTGACTTGAGACGAGATGGTTCAGATGAGGCGATGGAGAGTTACAGATTAGCTAGGAAGGATTTAAAGAATTTAGTTAAGAAGAGCAAGGAGGGGGCATGAGCAGACATTGGCTGGTAGAATAAAGGAGAACCCTAAAGCTTTCTATAGGTATGTGAGGAATAGGAGGATGACTAAGGTGGGAATAGGGCCAGTCAAAGACAGAAGTGGGAAGTTGTGTGTGGACCATGTGGAGAGTGGAGAGGTACTATATGAATATTTCTCATCTGTTTTCACTCAGGAAAAGGAGAATATTGTAGAGGAGAAGACTGAGTTATGGGCTATTAGAATTGAAAGGATTGAGGTTAGTAAGGAGGAGGTGTTATCAATTCTAGAAGGTGTAAAGGTAGATAAATCTCCTGGGCCGGATGGGATTTTTCTGAGGATTGTCTGGGAAGCTAGGGAGGAGATGGCGGAGCCTTTGGCCTTGATCTTTAAGTCCTCATTGTCTACTGGTTTAGTGCCAGAGGACTGGAAGATTGCAAACGTTGTGCCCTTGTTCAAGAAGGGCAGTAGAGATGACCCAGGTAATTATAGACCAATGAGCCTTACATCTGTTGCAGGAAAAGCTTTGGAAAGGATTATAAGAGTTAGGATTTATAATCATCTAGCAAACAACAATTTGATTGGAGATAGTCAACATGGATTTGTCAAGGGCAGGTCGTGTCTCACAGACCTCATTGAGTTTTTTGAGAAGTTTACCAAGCATGTGGATGAGGGTAGGGCAGTTGATGTGGTATACATGGACTTCAGTAAAGCCTGTGATAAAGGTTCCACAAGGTAGGCTGTTGGAGAAAATGTGGAGGCATGGGATTGAGGGAGATTTAGCAGTTTGGATTAGAAACTGGTTTTCTGTAAGAAGGCAATGAGTGGTGGTCGATGGAAAATATTCAGCCTGGAGTCTGGTTCCTAGTGGTGTGTCGCAAGGATCTGTTTTGGGACCACTGCTGTTTGTCATTTTTATAAATGACTTGGACACAGGCACAGGTGGATCGGCTAGTAAGTTTGCAGATGACACTAAAGTCGGTGGAGCGGTGGACAGTGTGGAAGAATGTTGCAGGTTGCAGGGAGACTTGGATAAACTACAGAATTGGGCTGAAAGGTTGCAAATGGTGTTCAATGCAGATAAATGTGAGGTGATTCACTTTGGGAAGAATAATAGGAAGGCAGAATACTGAGTCAATGGAAAGATTCTTGGTAGTGTGGATGTGCAGAAGGATCTTGGTGTCCATGTACATAGATCCCTGAAAGTTGCCACCCAGCTTGATAGTGCTGTTAAGAAGGCTATGGTGCGTTAGGTTTTATTGATAGAGAGATTGAGTTCCGGAGCCGTGATGTCATGCTGCAACTGTACAAAATGCTAGTGTGGCCTCACTTGGAAAATTGCGTACGGTTCTGGTCGCCCCATTACAGGAAGGATGTGGATGCATTGGAAAAGGTGCAGAGGAGATTTACCAGGATGTTGCCTGGTCTGGAGCGAAGGTCTTATGAAGAATGGCTGAGGGGCTTGGGTCTGTTCTCGTTGGAGAGAAGAAGGCTAAGAGGGGATTTAATAGAGACATATAAGATGATCAGAGGATTAGATAGGGTGGACAGTGAGAGTCTTTTTCCTAGGATGATGACGTCGGCTTGTATGAGGGGACATAGCTGCAAATTGAGGGGTGATAGATTTAAGACAGATGTCAGAGGCAGGTTCTTTACTCAGAGAGTGGTAAGGGCGTGGAATGCCCTGCCTGCCAATGTAGTTAACACAGCCACATTAGCGGCGTTAAAACTGTCCTTGGATAAGCATATAGATGATGATGGGATAGTGTAAGGGGATGGGCTTATTCTATGTTCTATGTCTCATTATACTATGATTAAACACATTAAGACTTCCTAAATAATAATTTCCACTATTTACATTATGATTGATGTCAGGTTTACTGGCTTGTATTATCCTTTCTTGAATAATGTTCTTACATTTGCTAACATACAATTTGCTGGGTCCATTTTTGAATCTCTGAAATTTTGGGAAATCATAAATAATGGATTCATCACCTCTGAAAATACATCTTTTAGAACCTAGCATGCTGGTCATCTGGTTCATGAAATTTGCTATCTTGTAGTCCCTTAAGTTTCTCTTGTGTTCTTAACAGATGCAAACTTATAGGCTGTATGTCTACAAATTTTCAAATAGACTTTTCTGATATGATCACTGGCTTTTAGAATCTTTTTTAAATGCAACCTAATTATCCAATTTTATACTCTAAAATTTTAGAGTTATGAGCATAGTACACCTTCATAATCAACTGTCAACAAGTTTCAGAATTCTTTAACATTTTGAGTCCACTTACAGGTTTAAACCAACCCTTTTCTTGGAACCATACCCAGAACCAGCGGCTACATGGAAATAATTGATAATTTGAACCAATTGTTGAATTATACTTTGGTTTAACTAACAAAATATCTTCATATTTCTTCCAATTTTTGGTCACTAGACTGAGAACATGAAATCTATACTTTTAAAGTTCTTTTTCAAATTTCAAGCCAAAATACTAGAAATCCATAATTCTGACGGCTGAAGGAACATTATTATAATTGAATGTACTGGTTCGGAACAGGTATGGTTGTGGGAGGGAAGTACTCTATAATATATATTTTGGTATAACTAAGTATATGCTACTAACCATATTAGAAGTAGAAGGTTGTTAGAATTGCATGTTTCTATTAGTTTTGTTTGCAGTCTACAGTGTACACAATGCTTTTTTTTCATTCATGCCTCCTTTGACAGGCCTTATACATCATGGAAGCTCACAGCACAAAAGCAGACGATTTGCTCCAACAAGATTGAATTTTACTGTCATGAGCAACATCATTTAATCTACACCATGCACTCTTTAATATTCCTTTAACCGAATCCTAATTCATATTTAATAGAATTTATAGATTGTTTCAGCAACACATTTTTCTTCAGCAGAGAATTACACAGATTAACCATTTACTTTATGAAGGTACTTTCAATGTCTTCCCTTCAATTCTATGATATTCCTTTATTTGCATCTTTGTTGTTTTGCTGAATCAGCATAAACAATATGCGGTTCACATGAAAATAACATTACAATTTTGGAGCAAAATTGACAGAAGGGTCACTGGACTTGAGTTGTTAACTCTGTTTTTTTCTCTTTAGATGCTGCTGGACCTGTTGAGTTTCTCCAGCGCTCCCTATTTTTGTTTTAGGTTTTTAGCATCCACAGTTCTGTGTCTTTATCATAATCTTAAAGACTACTTTTGGGTCATCTCTTTGTATTCCTAGTTATCGAAGTTGAAAAGCTCCACTTTTCAATGTACTGTTCACAACTGCAAATTTAATTCCTCGTAACGTTCAGAAGAATCTGCAGTGCATCTGCTTCATTGCTTTTCCTTCCCATAATGTAAATAAAAACTGGAATGAGCTTCCTGAGGAAGTGGTGGATGTGGGCACAGTTACAACTTTACATGAATAGGAAAGGTTTGGAGGAATATGGGCCAGGAGCAGGCAAGTGGGACTAGTTTAGTTTGGTATATATATACAAGCGTGGACTTTTGTTTTCTATTGTAAGATGTGGGCATTGCTGGCTGGCCAGCATTTATTGCCCATCCCAGTTGCCCTTGAGAAAGTGGTGATGAATTGCCTGCTTGAATACTGCAGTCCACCTTCTGTGGATTGATCCACAATGTGATTATAGAGGGAATTCCATGATTTTGACCCAGCAACAGTGAAGTAACGGTAATATATTTCCAAGTCAGGATGGTGATTGGCTTGCAGGGGAACTTGAATGTGGTGGTGTTTTCATAAATCTACTGCCCTTGTCCAAGATGGAAATGGTCATGGGTTTGGGATGTGCTGTATGAGGATCTTTGGTGAATTTCTGCAGTGCATCTTGGAACAATGATCTGTTTCTGTGCTGTATGACTCTAAATTGAGTGCCAAAACTTCAAACTGTATTTAACTCAGATCTACAGTTTTGAATGAATTTATCACTAATACTTTGCTTTTATATTTTATGTATCTGATTTAAAGACCAAGGATTCTGTATAACGTTTTAAATTTTATATAATTTTGCTGTCATTTTAGATGGGCTGCCTATCTATGCATCAAGATCTTTCCGCTATTATACTCTGCTGAAAGTCTATATTTGAAGTTATTTTCATTTCTAATTCATTCTTCCAGCATTTAGAATATTGCATTGCATATGTCACTGAACTGCCGTCCCACTGAACTATCTTTTCTCTTGGCTATATTGACAATCATTGGCACAACTTACCATATTTCTCAATTGGTTATCACTAACTTTTGATACTGTTCACACAATTTTTAAGTCAGATCATTTTTCTTTTATAATAAATAACAGAAACCACACCATTTACTTCAATGAAGCATTATTGGTCATAACTTGCCATTCCAAGAAACTTTGATTTTTTGCATTCTAGCTTTTTGGCCGTGTTTTTCAAGTTCATTTATCACTTTCCACATTTTAACGTGGTAACTTCTCAATAGAATTAAATTTGCATGAATGTTATAAAAGATTCAGCAAAGATTACTGTTCTGATGGTGAAGAGCTATCTCAAATAAATCTCATTCACTTCGTTTCCTTCATTGCTTTAAAGAATTGTAAGGTTTGTCAAACATACTAGTGTAATGGAAAATCATGCTGACTGGTCCTGAGTAGTTCATGTTACCTCAGATCCATAGAAATTTCACCTCATATTATGAATTCTAGTCATTTACCTGAAACTAATGGACAGCACAATTTTGCTGTTTTCAACTACTTTGAATATTTTTTTTAAAAGTCCTTCCGTGGTAACAACAATTAGAAGTACAATGGCTGGGATATCACAATGATGATTTACTCCAACCAGAAGAACATGCGTATTTCTGCATTGAAAATGCAAAGTACAGCTTAATTAGTGAAAGAATGTTGATGTAGTTCCAGGTTAGGATGGTGTGTAGCTTTGGAGAGAAAGTTGCAGATAGACGGATTCCATTGCGTATGTATCTTGTCCTTCTGGTATTACAGGTGATGGTGTGAAGGAGCCTTGCTGAGAATTGCATTACATCTTGGAGATGGTGTACATTGCTGCTATCATGGTGGTGCCGCATGAATGTTTACAATGGTGGATAAGGTGTCCATTAAGTGGGTTGCCTTGTCTTGGAAAGTGTTGAGCTTCTTCGGTGTTCTTGGAGCTGTACTCATGCAGGCCAGTGGACAGAATAGCTTAATTTTCCTCATTTTGTCCTGTAGATGGTGGATTGTCTTTGCCAAGTCAAGAGGTAAGTTATTCACCTCAGAATTTCCAGTCTCTGATATGGCATTTTGTGGCTGCTCCAATTGAGATTTTGTTTTGTAATCTCTAGGATTTTGTCAAAGTTTTTTGCCTTGCAATCATCGGGACACTTCGCAAAATTACCAATTCAAGGTGAAAACCAACATATATACTACATGACAGGAGAGTGCTAATTGGTGGAGGAATAGCCAAGGAGAATGCACCTGTCAATGCTGATTGATAGTTAACAGCCAGGCTTTGTTTAAATTTTAAACCAATTGCCCTGACAATTAACAAGAGAATGATGGTTATCTATTTATTTAGTTGAAACAAGTCCAGTGTATATACATGTACTTTCTACCTGAATTGAGCACTTATGTATTAAAAGATGTAGCTTCCAGTACATACTTCTGCACCAGTGAACCTGACTGATTATCTTAAGTTGGCTATCATTGTAATTCCTCACACACTCATGATTATCTGGCAAATGCCACCCAGTTGTGGAATCATGTTCGACAGTTTGTTGTGAGCTTTGCACGTGGTTTGTACTTGCTTGTAAAAGCTACACACTTCTGAAAGGTCACTCTGTCTTATAAGATTCACCAGTCTTTGGGTCGTACGAACAACATACTTGGCATCACAATGGTACTGCAATTCATTACCACATTACTGATTTGTGAGATAGACAGAACAGCTTTTTGGCTTGAAGTCAGCATCCTGTCAGTGGAAAACACCACTCATGTTGCTGCTACTTAGCAGTAGTATAAAATAGCTAGTTTCACCTGTTGCTTAAACAATTACTTTATATTACAGATAAATCCTGTTAACTTGTAAATGTACAGGTTATACTGGGAGTTGAATAATACCTGCCCTTGCCACTCTTTCAGTATTTCGATCCACTAGTTCGCACTGAGGTCCGGTGTAGCTTTCTTTACATAAGCACACATTAGGCCGCACACATACACCACCATGCTGACATACTGGATCACATTTTGCTGTTAAAGAAACAAAAAATCTTTAGTAAACAAAAAGCTTCAATTTGCTAAAGATCAATTATCTTTATGCACAGCATGTTATGTGCACATACAGACAAAAATAATAGTATATGTTTGCAAATAAACTACTTTATATAAAACTATAATTCACTTTTGTTATTTATTGGAAATAGGTAATAGCTTCATGCGTATGATTTAGAAGGACTCAGCTACAACGGCCAACTATGTTGATCTTCTGAACTGCACCAAACAGTATGAAAAATGTCAAATACAGATCAGCAATATTTCTATTTGGTAAAGGAAATTTTGAATTGCTCGACTACCATGACGTGTTTGAGGTAGCAGCGTATGTGATGACAATGTCAGGTGTGTGCGGATTGGGGCAACAACATGGCAGAAGGTGCTCAGACCCTAAAATCATTGAACTTGATATTAGGAAACAGAACATAAAACTATACAGGCCCTTCAGTCCATGATGTTGAGCTGAATTTTTACCCTAAATCTAAGGTCGATCTAATGTCCACCTTTACCTTATACTATCATCCATATGTCTATCTAATAGCTGCTTAAATGCCTCTAATGAGGTCAACTCCACTACCGTCTCTAGTAATGCATTCCACGTCCCTGCCACTCTCTGATGTCTCCCCTACATCTACCTCATTTCACTTTAAAACTATGCACCCTTGTAATAGCTACCTCCACCCTAGGAAAAAGTCTCTGGCTGTCCACTCTACCTATACCTCTGATCATTTTGTACACCTCTGTCAAGCCACCTCTCATCCTTTGTTGTTCTAAAGAGAAAAGTCCTAACTTTATCAACTTTTCCTCCTCAGACCTTACCTCCATTCCAGGCAACATCCTGGTAAAACTCTTCTGCAATTTTTCGCATGCTTCCACATCTTTCCTGTAATGAGGAAACCAGAACTGGACACAATACTCCAGATGTGGCCGAACCAGGGCTTTGTATAGCTGGAGCATATCTTCATGGCTCTTGAACTCAAACCCTTTCTTAATGAAAGCTAACATACCATACGCCTTCTTAACAACTCTACCCACTTGGGTGGCAGCTTTCAGGGAACTGTCCACATGAGCCCCAAGATCCCTCTGCTCCTCCACACTGCCAAGAATCTTTCCGTTAACCCTGTATTCTGCTTTCAAATTTGTCCTTCCAAAATGAATCATCTCACACTTTACAGGGTTAAACTCCATCTACCACTTCTCAGCTCAGCTCTGCATCCTATCAATGTCCCTTTGTAACCTAGAACAGCCCTCTGTATTATCCACAACTTGACTCACCTTCGTATCACAAATGGAAGAGGACCCAGAACAGATCCTTGTGATATACTACTCATAACTGAGCATCATGTTGAATGTTTTCCATCCACTACCACCCTTTGTCTTCTAAGGGTCAGCTAATTCTGAATCCAATCTGCCACATTTTCCCCATCCCATGCCTCCTTACCTTCCACATGAAGCTACTATGGGGAACCTTATCAAATGTCTTACCTAAATCATGTATCCCACATCCACTGCTTTACCTTTAACCATGTATTTGGTCACCTCTTCAAAGAATTCAATAAGGTTTGTGAGGCATGATCTACCCCTCACAAATACCTGCTGATTATCACAAATCAAACTCTGCCTATCCAAGTGATCATAAATTCCATCTCTCAGAGCCCTTTCCAATAATTTGCTCACCACTGAAGTAAAACTAACTGACCTGTAATTTCCGGGGTTATCCCTGTTCCCTTTTTTGAACAAGGGAATGAGGTTTGCCGCTCTCCAGTCTTCCAGCATTCCACGTCCCTGCCACTCTCTGATGTCTCCCCTACATCTACCTCATTTCACTTTAAAACTATGCACCCTCATAATAGCTACCTCCACCCTAGGAAAAAGTCTCTGGCTGTCCACTCTACCTATACCTCTGATCATTTTGTACACCTCTATCAAGCCACCTCTCATCCTTCGTCGTTCTAAAGAGAAAAGCCCTAACTTTATCAACTTTTCCTCATCAGACCTTCCCTCCATTCCAGGCAACATCCTGGTAAAACTCCTCTGCAACTTTTCCCACGCTTCCACATCTTTCCTGTAATGAGGAGACCAGAACTGGACACAATACTCCAGATGTGGCCGAACCAGTGGACAGTGAGGACGAAAAGATAATTGTCAAAAGCCCTGCGATCTCTTCTCTTGCTTCTCTTAGAATCCTTAGATAAATCCCATCAGGCCCAGGGGACTCATCTATCTTCAAGTTCCTCAAATTTCCTAGTACATCTTCCTTACTAACATCCACCACCTCTAGCCTATCAGCCTATTTCACACTTTCCTCCCCTACAACTAGGTCCCTCTCAGTTGTGAATACTGAAGGAAGGGATTCATTAAGGACCTCTCCTATCTCTTTAGGCTCTGTGCACAAATTCCCTTTGCAATCCTTGATATTGAGTCTGATGGTTGTAGGATATCCAAGTGGAAAATGAGATGCTGTTCTTCCAGCTTGTGTTGAGCTTTGCTGGAGCACTGCAGCAAGCCTGAAATGAAGATGTTGGCGAGGGAACATGGTGGTGTCTTGAAGTGGCAGGCAACAGAAAGCTCATGGACATTTCTACAGACAGATGTAGGTGCGCTGCAAATTGGTCACTCAGTCTATATTTCATGCCCAGGAAACCACATTGTGAGCACCAAATACAGTAGACCACACTGAGTGGTCCTTCACCTGGAGGTTGTGTCTGGGTCCTTGGACAGTGAGGAGGGAAGAAGTAAATGAGCAGGTGTTATACCTTCTGCAATTGCATAGGAAGGTGCTATGGAGTATTGGGAGTAAAGAGGGAGTGGACCAAAGTGTTTCGGAAGGAACAGTCCCTGGGGAAGGCTGGCAAGAGAAGGGAAGGGAATATGTGTTTGGTGGTAACATCCTGCTGGATTTGGTGGAAATGGTGGTGAATAATCCTTTGGATATAGATGCTGGGTGGGTGGCAAGAGAGGGCCAGGGGAATCCTATCACTGTTGTGGGAGGGAAGAGAAAGGGTAAGGGCCGAAGTGTGGGAGATTGGATGGACATGGCTGGGGGCCCTGAGATGGACCAGGTGAAGGTGACAGCATGGTGGAAATTGGAAGTGAAATTGATAAACTTTTCCAATTCTGGATCAGAAAGAGAAGCAGCAATGATGTTATTGGTATACCAGAGAAAAGTTGTTGAGGGGGACTAGAGTAGAATCAGTATAAGAAGTGTTCCACAAAGAGATGAGCATAACTGGGACCCATGTAGGTTTTCATGGGCACACCTTTGATCTGAAGAAAATGAGAGGCGTTAAAGGAGAAGTTGTTCAAAGTAAGGACGAGCTGGGCCAAGAAGAGGAGGATGGTGATGGATGAGAACTATTCAGGTTTTTTTCCCCCAAAAGTGGATAGCCCTAATACCATCATGATGGGGATGGTTGTGTAAAGGGAGCACAAGTCCATGGTGAAGAAGAGGTGGCTTCTGATGGAAAGCATCAGAAGAATCACAGATGTAAGTGGGAAGAGACTTGACAAGGGGAGAAAAAGTCAAATTGAGATAAGAACAGATGAGTTCTATGGGAGTGGAGCTGGCAAAAATAATAGATCTGTCTGGACAGTCCTGTTTGTATATTTTTGGAAGGAGGTAAAAGTGGGCTGCGTGGAATTGAGGAACTATGAGCTTGGAGACTGTTGGGGGGAGAATACTTGATGAAATGAGATTAGTGACCATTGTAGCCAAGTGTCCACTAATGGGTTTCTCCCTTCCCTTCTTGACATTTCTGTTTACATTTCTGGGAAAGAGATGGCCACCAATATCCAATTTACATCTACAGTTACCCACTATTGCCTTGACAATATAATCTCACACATTCTGCTTCCTGTAAAGACATTTTGTCAGATTCAATTTTCATTCTCCTAGTTTCTCCATCTCTGTTGCATCAGTTCTGATGATGCTACCTTCAACAAGGGGGCCTCTGAAATGTCCACCTTAGTCCTCAATCGAGGATTTCCCACCACCATAATTGACAGGGACCTCATCTGTGGCTGACCCATCTCCTGCACTTTGGCCCACACCCTTCTCTTCCTTCCCACAATAGCGATAGGATCTCCCTAATCCTCACTTGCCATCCATCAACATCCACATCCAATGTGGCACACCCACATCCACCATAAGCCACCATTTCCACCACCTCCAGCAGGGTGTCACCACCAGAAACTGTTTTAAAATTCATATTCAAAGGAGCACCCTGTGAGCTATATACAATGATGCCTTCCCTTAGAACAGAGTCCCTACTGCGTGGAAACAGGCCATTCTGCCCAACAAGTCCACACCACCACTCCAAACAGCATCCCACCCAGACCCATTCCTCCATCTTAGGGCGGCACGTGGCTCAGTGTTTAGCACTGCTGCCTCACAGTGCCAAGGACTGGGTTCAATTCCACCCTTGGGCGACCGTCTGTGTCGAGTTTGCACATTCTCCCCGTGTCTGCCTGGGTTTCTTCCAGGTACTCTGGTTTCCTCCCACAGTCCAAAAATGTGCAGACTAGGTGGATTGGCCATGTTAAATTGCCCATAGTGTCCTGGGATGTTTAGGTTAGATGGATTAGACATGGGAAATTAGGAATTTGGGTCTGGGTGGGATGCTCTTCAGAGGAGCGGTGTGGACTTGTTGGGCCAAATGGCCTGTTTCCACACTGTAGGGATTCTATGATTCTATACCTTGCAGTTCTCCTAAACATCCCTTGACGCTGTGGGCAAATTAGCATGGCCAATCCACCTAGCCTGTATGTCTTTGGACTGTGGGAGGAAACCGGAGTGCCCGGAAGAAACCCACACAGACACGGGGAGAATGTACAAACTCCGCACAGACAGTTGCCTGAGGGTGAAATTGAACCCAGGTCCCTGGTGCTGTGAGGCAGCAGTGCTAACCACTGAGCCACTGAGCCACCCCAGAAGAGCAAAAACAGACACAACGGAGCCAATGGATTGACTAAAGGGACTAATTGCTTTACAACAATGTCTTGATTGGCTCCTGACCACAGCTTGTGTCGGATCAGTGTACCTAACCTGCAAAAAGAAAGTATATTAAAAAAATCTGTGCATACATGTTTCTCTCTCACTTGTGGATGTATTAGAACATTTCCAGTAACAGCCAGCTGTCCTTCACTCACGTTTCTCTGTAAATCCCGCAAAAGAGGAGTGAAATATCCTTAAAGGCAGTGAAAGCATTAATTCCTAACTAGTGAATACAACAGAGAGTGTATGAATGATGATGTGTTAACAACAAAAAACTAAAAGGAATTAGAAGATATTGAAAGAAACAGCTCTTCAACTGCTGTGGTTCAGACTGGTGCTAATTGTAGTGTATTGCCCTGATTTTAGTTTTCCTCTTTTGGTAGTTTGATTAAGTCTTTTTACATTAGTGATGATGCCAGGAATAGCAGGACTAGATTTCCAGCACACCAGACCAGTGAATTATGATAAAGTTTGAGAATTGGTGACTGGGCTATTTTGGAACCAAGATAACATAAGATTGAATGTGGCGTTAATAAGTGCTAAAGAGATGAAAGGAAACACTACGTTCTGTATTACCAAAAATAAGACTGGATTCGTGAAATACTCCACAGAGGCAAGTAACTCGTCACCAAGTCACCTTTTATTTAAACGTTGCAAGCCCTTGACATTGATTGAGCTTCCTCAGAGCCAGCTCTCAGAGTGACCAGAACTCCTGTTTATATTTGTCAGCGAGGGGTTTCTGACTGGGCCAGATTAACAGCCTCAGTCAGGGAATTCATTCTATGAGGTGCAATTGGCTGACCTCATTACAATCACTAAAATTAGAAACTACTCAAGCCTTCCTGCAAGGGGATGATATGTTCCTAACAAACATACAAGAGGGCACAAAAACAGACTGATTGAACTGACAAATAAATTAGAATGAGAATTGCCGAAGAAGTCAAAAATTAAGGTCTAGCATTGCATTTGAGTTTAATAGAAACAGAGAGACCAGGTACTCCAAGTAGTGGAACATCAGAATCAGTTAATATTGAGTTATGGTTACATCAGTTCGAGAATGAAGAAGAAAAAGAGGCTGGAGTAGTGCAGGAAATGGAAATGGAAATGGAATTCCAAAGGGCAGAAAAAGACAAGGAGAGAGCAGAAAGTAAAGGGAAGTGAGATAGAATGAAAATGAATGCAAATTGAAATTGAAATGCGAAGGATGGAACTAGAAATGCAAGAGACTGAGAAAGGGAAAGTAATTGAATATAAGCTTAAAATTATGCCATTATAAGGGAGTCCTCATGGTCTCAAGAAGCCTCTGATGGGGTTGATCTAATGTCCAGTAAGGAAATATTTACTGTTATATAGGCACTATCAAAATTTGAGTTGAAATATTTGGAGGCATTCTTCATGCCATTTGATGATATAGTGCGACAGATCTGCCAAAGGAAAACTGTACAGAGCACATACAGAGCAAGTTGACCGATAAACTATTGAAATTTATGCTTCACTGTCACAGTAAGTTTCTATGGGGTATGAAATTGCACAAAATAAACTACATGGGGTACACATGAATCAGTTCCAGAATTATACAGGCAAAAGTTCTGAAATTTAAGAAAACAGCCTAGACAAACTTACACTGAATTTGAAAGGGTTAAACAAAGTAATTTTACAGGTGCGTACGAGTGTTAGGAGTTGAAACCACAACAAGTTCTCAGCGAAACCATTCTCTCTGAAGAATTTAACAACTCACTAGCTTTTGTAATAAAAACCCATGTTGAAGACTGAAAGGTTGCAACTGCTATACAGACAGCAGTGATAGATAATGTCTATCAGGTGATCATAAAGTTAAACCTTTTTTCCTTTACCCCATAAACTTGAGAATCTAGAGAATGGGGAAGCCAAAGGATAAAGAAAGGATAGCTGGAAATGCCCCAAGATCCTGCTCTGTTCAGAAGGGAATGTGCTGAAGTTGGAGGAGAAAATTCAAAGTGTTTTCATTATAATAGAGTGAGCCACCTTTGTCCAGTATGCTGGAAGTTGCAAGGGAAACCAATAAAACTTACCGGGGTTTGTAAGAATGAATCCAAAAAGAAAACTCAAAGGGAAAAATACCTTTAGCTTAAACTACAAGCAGGTAACCAGCAGTGAAAGCTGCTTTGAATGCAGCAAAGGTGAGTAGGGTAGATGAGAGATATGAAGGGCTTTTGTCACAAGGAAAAATAGCCACTTTTTCTTCCAATAATCCAATAAACACATCGCTATATTAGCAGGATATGGGAGCTACTGAAACTCATTTGCTGAACAAGGATCTAATTTTCCCTCCAGAGAGTTCACTGAAAACTAAATTTTTAGTTAACAGGGATAAATGCAGATCATATCCTTGTTCCATTGTACAAAGTGCAATAGTAATGTGACTTGAATACCAATGAATGTATGGATAATTAAGAAATCACCATTGATGGAGTAGACTTAGTCCTACATCAATATTTGGCTGGAGTGAAAGTTATAGCTTTGCTCATAACTACAGAAAGCCAGAGAGAGGTTAAAGAGAAGGAGCAGTTACAAATACAAGTGTCAGGTAACTGGAGTGCCCAGAGGACACCCATGCAGACATGGTGAGAATGTGCAAACTCCATGCAGAGAGTTGTCTGAGGATGGAATCAAACCAAGGTCCCTTGTACTGTGAGGCTGCAGTCCCACCTTACTGCTCATAATACACAAATAGATGACAAAATTCATCATCGTCTCTGACATTTCAGCTCAGGTTTTGGCTAACTAATGAAAAGAGTATTTGAGAATAAGGGTCTTAAATCTGAGATGACGTTTATGGTTTACGGGACGAGGTGAGCCTTTTAGCCTGTTGAGGTCACCATCAGCTCATTTCCTCTGGCACCTGAGGCCTGTCTCCAGAGGTGGAGAAATTTTCAACTCTTGACATCTATCTCCCTGCTCAAATTCCTGTCTGTCATGTCATATTATGAAGGAATGTGCAGTGATTGAGATAATAAGTTGTCTGGTGATCCAGTTGTGATAATAGGCCAGATTCTGTATTAAGAACAATGGTGTGGCTATCCATACTCGTTTATAATGAAATAAATTGAGTCTACACCTTGCAAAACCTACTTAGGTGCATTTTAATATGGAGGTCCAAATTCTATTGTCACAGTGTAGTGACTGGAACCAACTGGATTTTGTTGACAAGGAGATCTTTGATTGGTGTTGTTACCTTAGGCCAATCAGGAAAAGCCCTGGCTGATATAACCAGGAAATTTTGAATCTCCTTAGTTCAGAGGGCTGACTCCATGCTGGCTAATCACAGCCAGTGTATGGTGCACAAGTAAATAACGGGTGACTTGATGGTGGGATACTGGCTTTTGTGCAGTTATTTTAGTGGCAACAAGAGTGGGATCTTCAAACGAGTGTAATTTACAAATTGGGCAGCACCAGTCGTACCAATTGTGAAGCCTGACACTGTGGGGATTTTAACCAACAGTAAATTACTTATCACATCTGGATAAATATCTGATCTCTCACATAGTGGGCATGTAAAGAAAGTTGGTGGAAGGGCTGTTCTTTACGAAGCTGGACATGAGCCACGTCTATCTACAATTGCAACTGGATGAGGAGTCCCAGAGTATGCTACAATTAATACCCATAAGGGTTGAGAACAATATACAAGACAGCAATTTGAGGTATCATAGCCTGTGCCTTTTTCTAGCAGACCATGGAGGACATTTTACAAGGGCTATCCCTAAGTTGCCATTTACCTCAATGATGCATGATTAATAGGGAAGATCAATAAAGAGCACTTGGAGAACTTAGACATAGTGCTTAAATGTTTCTCCCAGAAGGGCATACACCTTAGAAGGGAAAAAATGTGTACTCCAGGCACCCTAAATGACCAATACAGTTTGGAGCTGGAGGAACACAGCAGGCTACACAGCATCAGAGGAGCAGGAAAGTTGATGTTTCAGGTCCGGACCTTTCTGAAAAAGGGTCCTGACCCAAAACATCAGCTTTCCTGCTCCTCTGATGTTGCCTGGCTGACTGTGTTTCTCTGGCTCCACACTGTGTTATCTCTGACTCTAGAATCAGCAGTTCTTACTAACTCCAAGTGACCTACTTGGGTTACAGAGTTGACAAAACCGGGTTTCTATCATTGAAAGATAAAATGAGGGCAACCAGAAGAGCCCCAGTTCCCACATCTGTACTGGAGTTTAGATCTTTTCTTGGGTTAATGAATTATTATTGAAAATGCGTATGTAATCTGGCCTCCATCTTGGCACCTGCTATTGAAAAAGTGTCAGCCTTGGAAATTGTTGAGTTGCCAAGAAATAGCCTTTAGTGAGGTGAAAAAGCAGCTATTATCATTTAAGGTGTTGGCCCACTGTGATCTGAAGTAAAAGGTAGTGCTGATATGCAATGCCTCCCCTTATAGTATTGTGATAGTGTTGGCTCACCAGTGGACCAAGGAGAGGAATGCCCAATAGCGTATGTTTCCTGGACAACTGACGCCGAACGCAAATATGACCAGATAGAGAAAGGAGGTTTGGCGGTCATCTTTGGTGTGAGGAAGTTCCACCAGTACCTTTGCAGATGGGAATTTGTCACAGTAAAAGATCACAAACCCTTGCGAGGGCCACCGAAGGAAGACAAGGCAGTGCTGCCTATAGTTTCCAGTAGAATTCAGCGTTGGGCCCTTATTCTCAGCGTGGTGGCACGGACAGCACAGTGCTTCAGTGGTTAGCACTTTTGCCCCACAGTGCCAGAAACCTGGGCTTGATTCCACCCTTGGGTGATTATCTGTGTGGAGTCTACACATTCTCCCTGTGTCTGCATGGGTTTCCTCGGGGTGCTCCAGTTTCTTCCAAAGATGTGCAATTAACACCCATAAGGACCCACAGTCTAAAGATGTGTAAGTTAGGTGGATTGACTATGCTAAATTGCTCCATTGTGGCCAGGGATGTGTAGGTTAGAGGTATTAGCCATGGGAAATACTGGTTGGGAGATGGGTCTGCGTGTGATGCCCTACGGAGGGTCTGTGTAGACTTGTTGGGCTGAATAGCCTGTTTTCATACTGTAAGGACATAGAACCACAAGTTTGAACACTGTCCAGGATGACAAGTAGCTAATGCGGATGCCTTGAGCTCCTGCCGCTGGCAGATATTCTACCAATGGTGCATACCCTGGAAGAGTCTGTTTTGGTTTTAAAACTTCCTGGACACCATTCCAGTCACAGGTGCCAATATCTGACTGTGGACACAAAAAGATCCTGTCCTAGCAAAACTAAAAAGGCTGGTGGTAATGGGGTAAACAGAAGGGCCATCACAATCAGGATTGAAACCCTTCTGTACCCAGTGAGACCAGATCACTGTAGTGGACAGCGCATTATTATAGGAAGCAAAGGTGATTGTCCCGAGTAAGGGTCACCACCAGACACTGGCTAAACTCTACCAGGGTCATTCTGGTGTTTCCAAGATAAAGATGCTAGCAAAAATCTATGTATGGTGGACAGGAATGGATGCCAACATAGCTGCATTGGCACAGCAGGGTCCAACAAGGACAAAAATTGCCACGAGTGGTGCCCCATACACATGGGAATGGCCAGGTGAACCAAGGATGCATGTTGACTATGCCGGTCCTTTCATGGGCTCAATGTTCCTGGTTATTGTGGACACCCATTCAAAGCGGTTGGACATGCATAAGATTCATTTGGTAACCTTAGGGATGACGATTGAGAAGCTTTGAGCATTGGTCGTGATATACGATCTCCCAGAAGTATTAGTCACAGACAATTGGGACGCCATTTACTAACAGGGAATTCAAATATTTCCCAAAGTCAAATGGTATTTGGCACATAAGGACAGCTCCACACTATCCACAGTCCCATGGTCTAGTGGAAAGAGTGGCCAAATATTGAAGACAGGCTTAAGGAAGCAGCCTATAACGTATCCTTTCATACCAGCTGTGCCAGTTCTTATTTGATTATAGGACCACCACAAACGCAACAACAGGGATAGCTCCAGCAGAGGTGCTGATGGGAAGAAGATTCCACACCAGGTAAACTAGATATTTCCAGACCTGGGGGTTGCAGTGTGAAATGGCAGCAGGAATGCCAATGCTAGCCACGTGCCTCCACTAAGTGAGAGAGACAATTTAATTCTGGGAACAAAGTTTGCTGCCGGAACGATGGAAATGGCATTGTATGAGTACAATAAGAGGTTGATGTGTGGTCAAGTTCCATGACTTACAAAGTTTGGTTAGATACAGTCCTGAGCAAACACCTGGATCACCTGAAAGCTGGTACTTCACAAACGGAGCAGGAGCAAAACATATCTGACCCCTCAGAACAGCCAAAAGGCCTGTCAGAAACTGTGGGTTCTCCCCTACCATATAACATCGAGGAAATCTCAGAATCTGACAGGATGCAGCCTTGATACTCTTACTGCCAGTAGAAGAGATGGAAACTCTCCTGAGATGCTCCAGGTGCAAGAGACAGGCAACAGTCCAGTGCATAGTGCCCATGTCAGAGAAACCACACTTGGGGTAAAAACATCGCAGGAAAAGCTACAACCGAAACACTGGGCCTACATCCTCAGACTTGGAGTTAAAGGGATGTAGTGATTGGAACCAGCTGGATCTTGTTGACTACAAGCTCCTTGATTCAGGTTGTTAACCTGGGCCAATTAGGAAAGGCTGACCAATATAACCAGGAGAAGCTGGCCATTAATAAGTCCAGGCAGCAGGCCATGGATGGGGTCATTATGGCTGGCGGCATGCTCCTTTTCTGTGGCTACATCCGTGACTGGTAGTACCTGGAGAAGGAGAACGCAGTGTGTGCTGGTGCTTTCAAAGCCTTTTGGGAGAGGTGGGTTCTGTGGGGTGTGGAGTGCTTTGTTTCCCCCACAAATATTATTTTGATTTGATTCCCTACCCACCCCTTCAATTTTTCTTTCACATAGGCATTGTCCCTACAGGGCTGTGCTTGATACTGATGCCTTGGTCACATGGGTGATTTTCCTGGTGGTGGTACGTTAATAAAGTTATTAGCACACCTGGTGTTCTTTTTTAACCATGTTTCACACCTGCATATGCACAACAAGGGAAAAGAATTAAAAAGTGAAAATAATAGAAAAGAAACATTAAAAAAATATAACCAGGAGATTTGGAACCTCCTCAGTTCAGAGGACTGACTCCAAGCTGGCTAGCAACAGCTAGTGTATTGTGTACAAATAAATAAAGGGTGACTTTGTGATGGGGATACTGACCTCTGTGCAGTTATTTCAGTTAAACTAATATGATAAGACATTCTTACTGAGACTTGGGGCGGTTCTGACTCCTTTGAGATCCTTTAGTTGTGGAAGCGGAGTCATTAGTGACATTTAAGCGACTGCTGGGCATGCACGTGGACGGCAGTGAATTGAGGGGAATGTAGGTTAGGCTATTTTACTTTTGGATTAGGATTATTCCACGGCACAACATCGTGGGCCGAAGGGCCTGTACTGTGCTGTACTTTTCTATGTTCTATGTTCTATAAGCTGTTCTGTTCACAAGTCTGCACGACACCAGCATAGTGAGTGGTGCACAGGGCGCTCAGTTTTAATGCTTTGAAAAAGAAATCAATATAACCAGGAGATTTAGCATCTCTGCAGTTCAGATGAAGAACTCTGAGCAGGCTAGCCACAGCCAGTGTACTGTGCACAAGTAAATAAAGGGTGACTTGGTGATGGGATACCAGCCTTTGTGCCTGAGATACCTTGTACATCAAGGGATGCAATGTATCAGTCCTTAAAATAATTTAGTGCTGAAATGAATGCAGTAGCATTGACTTAGAGCATTTTAACATGGGTAATGCAGTAAAGGTGACAGATGATACGAAGATAGGTGGACAGGCAGGTGATGATACGAAGATAGGTGGACAGGCAGGTAGTACTGAGGAGGTGGGGAAGCTGCAGAAAGATTTAGACAGTTTAGGAGAGTGGTCCAGGAAATGGCTGATGAAATTCAATGTGAGTAAATGTGAGGTTTTGCACTTTGGAAAAAAGAATACAGGCATGGACTATTTTCTGAATGGTGAGAAAATTCGTAAAGCAGAAGTACAAAGGGATCTGGGAGTGTTGGTCCAGGATTCTCTAAAGATTAACTTGCAGGTAGAGTCCGTGATTAAAAAAGTGAATGCAATGTTGTCATTTATCTCAAGAGGGTTGGAATATAAAAGCAGCAATGTGGTTCTGAGGCTTTATAAAGCTCTAGTCAGGCCCCATTTAGAATACTGTGTCTAATTTTGGGTCCCACACCTCAGAAAGGACATACTAGCCCTGGAGCGTGTCCAGTGGAGATTCACACGGATGATCCCTGGAATGGTAGGTTTAATGTATGATGAATGGCTAAGGATCCTGGGACTATATCCATTAGAGTTTAGAAGGTTGAGGGGAGTTCTAATAGAAACTTAAAAGACAATGTATGGCTTAGAAGGGGTGGGCGCTAGGAAGTTGTTTCCATTAGGCGGGGAGACTAGGACCCATTGGCACAGCCTTAAAATTACAGGAGGTAAATTTAAAACTGAAATGAGACGACATTTCTTCTGCCAGAGATTAGTGGGCTTGTGGAATTCGTTGCCATGGAGTGCAGTGGAGGCCGGGACGTTCGATGCCTTCAAGGCAGAAATCGACAAATTCTTGATCTCAGAAGGAATCAAGGGCTACGGGGAGAGTGCAGGGAAGTGGAGTTGAAATGCCCATCAGCCATGATTTAAATGGCGGAGTGGACTTGATGGGCCTAATGGCCTCACTTCCACTTCTGTGTCTTATGGTCTTATGGTCTAAAAGGTTTGGGCTGATATATTCAGAAGGAAGTGAGCTTCTAATGGTTTGGTAAATTTTACCTATAACCTTTCTAGCTCTGAAAACATAAATATAAAATTACGGCATCTCAACCCTTGAAAGAAAATTGGAATTTTAAAAATAAAAACTTTTCTGCATGTCTCTGTCATCCCATTTTATTGTTTTTCACTCTTCATATGATTTTCTACATGCAATTTAAATGTAATTTATATTTCCAACTTAATATTTTCTCGACTCAGTGAAGATTGTTCAAACTGATTGGAGGAAGAGCATCACTATTTCTTATGTAATGCACAGATGTCATGCTGCCCAATGTCAGATGTCCAATTACAGCGAGTCTCCAACAAAAGCACAGTGGGAAATTGCCAAAGCTTTTGCATTGCTACTGATTGCAAAGTCTAGTTCAAGGATTTAACTTTACCTTAAAGTTTATTTTCTGTTTTCATTTCATAAGTATTTCAAATGTCTTAACTTGCAAAGAGCTATATTTGGATATCATGCTGAATCTAGTACATCTGGTAGGGATATCGATCTCCAGGGTCAGATTTTCCTTGGAGGCTGAAATTCAAGGTGGTTGAAACCCACCTCCATCATCAGCCTGCCAGGAAGCAAAATATTCTAGAGATTACAGATTACAGATACCAGTCTGTAGCCAATTCAATTCATTCCATGTGATATCAAGAAACAGTTGGAGACAGTGGATACTACAAAGGCTACAGGACCTGACAACATTCCAGCAACAGTACTGAAGACTTGCGCCGCTCCCCTAGCCAAGCAGTTTCAGTACACTGGCATCTACCTGGCAATGTGGAAAATTGCCTAAGTATATCCTATACACAAAACAGGATGAATCCAACCCAGCCAATTACTGCCCCATAATCTACACTTGATCATCAGTAAAGTGATGGAAGGTATCATCAACAGTGCTATCAAGCAGCACCTGCTCAGCAATAACTTATTAAATGACACCCAGTTTGGGTTCTGCCAGGGCCACACAGCTCCTGACCTCATTACAGCCTTGGTTCAGACATTGACAAAAGAGCTGAATCCCAGATGTGAAGTGAGAATGACAGCCCTTGACATCAAGGCTGTATTCAACTGTGTGTGGCATTAAGGGAAAACTGGAATCAATGGGTATCAGGGACAAACTCACCACTGGTTGGAGTCATACTTGGCAGGTAGGAAAATGATTGTTGTTGTTGGAGGTCAATCATCTCAGTTCAAGGACATCTCTGTTGGAGTTCCTCAGATCAGCCCAACCATCTTCAGCTGCTTCAATGACCTTCCCTCTATCATAAGGTCAGAAGTGGGCATATTCACTGATGATTGCACAATATTCAGTACCATTCATGACTATTCAGTTCCTGAAGCAGTCCATGTTCAAATGCATGAAGATCTGAACAAATTCCAGGTTTGAGCTGATGAGTGGCAAATAATATTCACGCCACACAAATGCCAGGCAATGACCATCATGAACTAGAGACAACCTAACCATCACTTCTTGGCATTTAATGGTGTTACCATCACTGAATCCCCGACTATCAACATCCTGGTGGTTACCCTTGACCAGAAACTCAACTGGACTCACTACATAAACACAGTGGCTACAAGAATAGGCCAAAAGCTAGGAATACTGCGGCGAGTAACTCACCTCCTGACTCCCCAAAGCCTGTCCACCATTTACAAGGCATGGAATACCACCCACTTGCCTGGATACAGCTCTAACACCACTCAAGAAGCTCTACTCCAACCAAAACAAAGCAGCCTGCTTGATTGGCACTGTATCCACAAACATTCACTCCCTTCACCACCAACGCTCACTAGCAGCACTGTGTACTATCTGCAGAAATTCACCAAAGATCCTCAGACAGCACCTTCCAAACCCTCAACCACTTCCATCTAGAAGGACAACGGCAGCAGATATATGGGAACACACCACGTTAAAATTACCCTCCAAGTCACTCACCATCATGACGTGGAAACATATCATCATTCCTTTACTATTGCTGGGTTAAAATGCTGGAATTCCCTCCCTAATGGCAGTGTGGGTCAACCCACAGCAGGTGGACTATAGCTGTTCAAGAAGGCAGTTCACCACCCCCTTCTCAAGGGCAATAAATGCTGGTCACCCAGTGATGCCCAAGTCTCACAAGGAATTTTAAAATTGGGCTTGGAGACAGGTCTGCTGCCTAAGTAGGCAGATCTAATGTAGCAGTCCAGGTGGACTGACTTTGGGGCGGCACGGTGGCTCAGTGGTTAGCACTGTGGTCTCTTTATTCATCTAATTGCTCCTCTCTTGCTACCTGCCAATTATTGCCCAACCTTCTCACCCAATCACCCCACAGTGCCCTAGTTTAAACAATCACCAAGTTCCATCCTATTTCCATTCCCACCTACCCATACCACCATTATCTACTTTATATACATATGAATTCACAAGTTCTATTATAAAGGTTGGGTTTCATCCAGGAGCCCATAAATTCTCAATTAAACAATTTGACTCTTGACAGCAGATACATAAACATAGTTACACATTTATAAACAAATTACTAAGTTGGATTGCATCCAGAAGCCCATAAGCAGCCCAAATAAACAATTTGACCTCAAAACTGCTAATCTTAGCAGATCTCCAAATAGAAAATATAAAATCAATGGAAAACTTGAAAAGTAAAAAAGTAAAAACACAGCTATAAGAAAAGACAGTAGAATGGAACTAATTTGATAGGTCTATCAAATAATCAGCACAAGGAAATCTTTACTGTATGATTTTGTAATAACAAAGTGTGGAGCTAGATGAACACATCTGAAACATCTGAGAAAAAATCTGATGAAGGGTCTAGGCCCGAAACGTCAGGTTTTGTGCTCCTAAGATGCTGCTTGGCCTGCTGTGTTCATCCAGCTCCACACTTTGTTATCTCGGATTCTCCAGCATCTGCAGTTCCCATTATCTCTGTATGATTTTGTATATTGTATGATATTTTGTTGTATGAAATAGAAATTGTGGTGCAAGTTAATATCCTTGTTTCAGAGTTGTGATCTCAAAGGCACCATCATTATCAGCTTGAGCAGTTTAAAAAAAGTGATTGAAGACGATGGTATAAAACATGCCTGCCCAACAGACAGCCTGTGGGCTACCAAGTGCAAATAAGACTAGTTCAGCTGTATGACTCTGTGACTCTATTGCATTTGGCCTGGCAAGGTATCTTTTGTGGCTCACCATGCCAATGTTCAATATCCAGGTAAATGTAACTGCTTTTCCAATCATAGAACTTCTTTTTACTGCATTTGCTACTGATTGGTTTACTCATGAGGATATTAGCAGCTAATGTAGGATATGAACAATCTGTGACTGGACTAGCAGCACAACACAAGTCCTTTCATTCAGTACAAAGCCTGGAGGTGTGGCAATGGATCTCTGGAATGGGGACTGGGAAATACAGGCTTGTGGAGGAGGTAAACGATAGCCAGTGCAGTATGTTTGTTGGCTTGTGAGGTAGAATGAGAGTTGGGCTGCCATGCAAGACGGGGTGGGACCTGAATTGGGCTACCATGGGAAAGTAGGGCTTTCTTTCAGTAGTTAGGACTGTGCCTTTGCAAAATAATACAAACAGACACTTGAGCACTATTTTCATTTCCATCTTCCCAGGCAGTGAATGGTGGAGAGAACTGTTATAACCCACAGATGGAAATTTTTCCAAAGGTAGGACTAGTATTGTATTTACTTTCCACCACAAAGAAGTAAATTCACATATTCAAAGGCCTGTTAAGGGCTAGAGAGGAGACTGCTGACAAGGAAGACAGGCTATGCCCTTGGTCCCAATGATGGCCAGGGAAGGTTGGGGACAGGGTTATCATGAAGAGAAGCAGTTGTAGCATCGGCACAATTTGGGAGTATGGTGAGTGAATGGATGAGTAAATAAGTGAGTGTCGGATGAATGAGTGAGAAGCTAGGTGAATGAACAAGTGGTTGATTGGGTGAGTGAGTGAGAGGTTAGCTGGGAGAGTGAACAAATGGCTGGCTGACTGGGTGGAAGAGTGAGTGCCTGGCTCTACTTACATGTGAATTCTACCAAGGCCACCTTGGAATATATGCAACCAGATGCAAACAAAATCAGTGTTAGTTAAACCCAACTCCTTTGCTTGCACTGGTCCTAATCCGTTATCTGGTGATCCAAACATCTTTAGTCTTTATCTCTCTCTTTTCTAACAGTGCTTCTTAACTTAAAAGCTATCAGAATAGTTTTTTAAAAAGCATTTGAGTTTCATAAAATCAGAAGATTAGTCTGGGGTCTCTGGCTTGCAAGTTCACCACAACACAATCATCCTCCCTCAGCTCTTGGTAGATTGAAATGGTCGTTTTTAATTTGTTAATCATTTCCAAAAAAATAGATTATGGGTATTGCTAGCTCAGCCAGCATTCACAGCCCATTCCTAGTTGCCCATGAGAAGTTGGTTGCGAGTTGCATTCTTGAACCACTGCAGTCCATTTGATGCAGGTGCTCCTACAATGCCTTTAGGTAGCAGTTCCAGAATTTTGACTAAGCAACACTGAAGGAATGGTGATATTATTTCCAAGTCTGAATAGTGGCTTGGAGTGGAACTTGCAGGCTATGATGTTCCCCTGTCTCTGCTGCCCTTGTCATACAGTCACAGAATCATACAGCTGAATAAGACCACGGGACCATAAGACATAGGAGTGGAAGTAAGGCCATTCGGCCCATCAGGTCCACTCCGCCATTTAAATCATGGCTGATGGGCATTTCAACTCCACTTCTCCCCGTAGCCCTTGATTCCTTGTGAGATCAAGAATTTGTCGATCTCTGCCTTGAAGGCATCGAACGTCCCGGCCTCCACTGCACTCCGTGGCAACGAATTCCACAAGCCCACTAATCTCTGGCTGAAGAAATGTCGTCTCATTTCAGTTTTAAATTTACCCTTTCTAATTTTAAGGCTGTGCTCATGGGTCCTAGTCTCCCCGCATAACGGAAACAACTTCCTAGCGCCCACCCCTTCTAAGCCATACATTATCTTGTAAGTTTCTATTAGATCTCCCCTCAACCTTCAAAGCTCTAATGAGTACAATCCCAGGATCCTTAGCCATTCATCATACGTTAAACCTACCATTCCAGGCATCATCCATGTGAATCTCCGCTGGACATGCTCCAGGGCTAGTATGTCCTTTCTGAGGTGTGGGGCCCAAAATTGGACACAGTATTCTAAATGGGGCCTGACTAGAGCTTTATAAAGCTTCAGAAGCACATCACTGCTTTTATATTCCAACCCACTTGAGATAAATGACATCACATTCGCTTTCTTAATCACGGACTCTACCTGCAAGTTAACTTTTAGAGAATCCTGGACCAACACTCCTAGATCCCTTTGTACTTCTGCTTTACGAATTTTCTCACCATTTAGAAAATAGTCCATGCCTGTATTCTTTTTTCCAAAGTGCAAAACCTCACATTTACTCACATTGAATTTCATCAGCCATTTCCTGGACCACTCTCCTAAACTGTCTAAAACTTTCTGCAGCCTCCCCTCCTCCTCATTACTACCTGCCTGTCCACCTATCTTCGTATCATCAGCAAACTTTACCAGAATGCCCCCGGTCCCTTCATCCAGATCATTAACATACAAGGTGAACAGCTGCGGCCCTAACACTGAACGCTGCGGGACACCACTCGTCACTGGTTGCCATTCCGAAAAAGAGCCTTTTATCCCAACTCCCTGCCTTCTGTCAGCCAATCCTCAATCCAAGCTAGTAGCTCACCTTGAACACCATGGGCCTTCACCTTACTCAGCAGCCTCCCGTGAGGCACCTTATCAAAGGCCTTTTGGAAGTCTAGATAGATAACATCCGCTGGGTTTCCCTGGTTTAACACACTTGTTACCCACTCAAAGAATTCTAACAGGTTTGTCAGGCACAACCCCCCCTTACCAAATGCATGCTGACTTGTTCTAATCTGACCCTACACTTCCAAGAATTTAGAATTCTCATCCTCGACAATGGATTCTAGAATTTTACCAACAACCGAGGTTAGGCTAATTGGCCTATAATTTTCCATCTTTTACGTTGATCCTTTCTTAAACAAGAGGGTTACAACAGCAATTTTCCAATCATCTGGGACTTTCCCAGACTCCAGTGACTTTTGAAAGATCACGACCAAAGCCTCCGCTATTTCCTCAGCCACCTCCCTCAGAACTCTAGTATGTAGCCCATTGGGGGCCAGGAGATTTATCAATTTTTTGACCTTTTAGCTTTTCTAGCTCTTTCTCTTTTGTAATGCCTACCATACTCAACTCTGCCCCCTGACTCTCCCTAATTGTTGGCATACTACTCATGTCTTCCACTGTGAAGACTGACGCAAAGTACTTATTAAGTTCTTCAGTTATTTCCTTATCTCCCATCACTAGCCTTGCAGCATCAATTTGGAGCGACCCAATTTCAACTTCTGCCTCTCGTTTGTTTCTTATGTATTGAAAGAAGCTTCTACTATCATTTCTAATATTACTAGCTAGCTACCTTCATATTTGATCCTCTCCATCCTTATTGCTCTCTTTGTTATCCTCTGTTTGTTTTTGTAGCCTTCCCAATCTTCTGGTTTCCCAGTGCTCTTGGCCACTTTATAGGCTGTCTCTTTTGCTTTGATATATTTCCTGACTTCCTTTGTCAGCCATGGCTGTCTAATCCCATCCCGGATAATCTTTCTTTTCTTTGGGATGAATGTCTGTACTGTGTCCTCAATTACACCGAGAAACTCCTGCCATTGTTGCTCTACTGTCTTCCCCGCTAGGCTCGCTTCCAGTCGATTTTCATCAATTCCTCTCTCATGCCCCTGTAATTACCTTTATTTAACTGTAACACCATTACATCTGATTTTGCCTTCTCTCTTTCAAACTGCAGATTGAACTCTACCATATTATGATCACTGCCTCTTAAGTGTTCCCTTACTTTAAGGTCTTTTATATAGTCTGGCTCATTACATGGCACTAAGTTCAGAATAGCCTGCTCTCTTGGGGGCTCCATAACAAGCTTAGTGTTTTAGTCTTATTTGCACTTGGTACATATCCCTCTTAATCTTTCCTATCCATGTACGTGTCCAAATGCTTTTTAAAATGTTGTAATTGACTCTGCAGTCACTCAAGCAAATGGAGAGTATTCTATCTCATTCTTTACTTGTACCTTTAGATGGTAGACAGGCTTGGGAGAGTCAGAAGTGAGTTACTTGCTGCAAGATTCCTAGCCTCTGACCTGCTCTTGTTGCCATGGAACTTACATGACTAGTCCAGTTCATTTTAAAGCATCAGTGCAAAACATCACCTTTCTGAAATTTACTCCCCTACCCCAGTGAGACAAAAATTGAAATGCCACCTTTTCCTCCCAAATGCAAAAATGTTAGACAATCTTGGTAGAAAAAGAAAGATTGGATGCTGAGTAGGGATGGAATTTGGGTACAGATGAAATTATGGTAGGATTGGAGGCAGGTTCAGCTCAAGTAGCAGTTGCCTGAGACTTTCTGCTCTTCACATCTGCACATTTTGGTGAGCCTATTTCGAAAATCTTCCTGACTGGTACACACCTAATAGGTGGCTGCAAGATGTTTGCTGACTGAAGTCAGTGTTAGCTTTTCTAGGGTGGGAATCAAATAGGAATTAGGCTCATATTTGCACTGGTAAAGCGGTTAATACCTATTTCAGGTGTGGTCCATAAAGTTGACATTTTGCCCTTTTTCAAGATGACGGCAAATAAGCATTTTGCTGGAAATGTGTGCACACACTTTCTCCCTGCTATACGGAGGGGCTTAAGCAGGCACTTCTTGGCCGTATATCTCGGCATTTGATTCCATGAACAGGAAGCTGCCAAGCCTGGAGCCACCTTGTCAACCACAACATTTCAGATGAATTATACTGTTTAGGTGACTGTGATGCTAATCTGTTCAACAAATAAAAATTCAGTTGGTGCAGAGCGCTGCTGGTATTAGTTGCAAAACTTTCAGGTGAACTCAGATTATGAATTGGATATCCAGCCACAAAAATATTTTTACATGCTTAAATAAAATTAATTTGGTACGATTATCCTTGAGGCAATCTTAATGGGACGTTGTGGGAAAGATCCAGTTAGAAGCTTTCCAGTTTTCTTTTCTTCAATTGCTGAACCTAAGTTGATGCTTGCACAGTACAATATATCGTGCTGTTTTCCTGTATTATTTCAGGATTATGACTTCTGTAAGTTTTGAAGGGATATGGGATATTAGCAGGAACTGTCTTTACCAGAGATGACCAGAATAAATCTAACCAGAGGAATAAATCAACAGATGAGCTACTTTGTCTCTTGTGAAACCTTGATAATCTTGATGATAATAACAAGATTTTTACTCACTTCAACATGGAAGGATATTGATTTCTCAGCCTAGTATACTCACTGGGACATGTTAATGCAGAAAACTGAATTTGATGCAGAGATTTGTCAATGATGCTTCAACCAACAGCAGTTCTGCAGTGGGACATGGTATAAACAAGGAAGTACTGTGGGCTTGTAAGGAAGATACAATAATCATGGGTAATTTTAATATGGATATAAACTAGATTAATCAAATTAGCAAGGGTAGCTTCGAGAGAGAGTTCATGGAATATATTAGATTGTTTCTTGGAGAAAAATTTTGGCAACCAACCAGGGAGCAGGCTATTCTAGATTTGGAATTGTGTAATGAAGAGGGATTAATTAATTGTCTTACAGTATAGGGTCCTCTTGGCAAAAGTGATCATACCATATTAGAATTTCAAATTCAGTTTGACTGCAAGAAACTGGAGTCCCACACTAGTATTCTGGAGTTAAACTAAGGCAGTTATATAGGCATGAGGACAGATTTGGTCGTGTAGGAAGGCTAAAAGGCAGAACAGTTGATGAGCAGTAACAGATTTTTAAGGAAATATTTAGTTCCTCCCAACTAAAATATATTCCGGAGAGGAAGAAAGATTAGAAGAGGGGAAAACATCCATGGCTAAGCAAGCACGTTAAAGATAACATAAAGACAAAAATTAAGACATACCATATTGCAAAGGCTAGTGACAGACTGGAAGATTGGGAAACTTCTAAAGTAGGTCAAAGGATTAATTTTAAAAAGTGATAAAAACAACAAAGGTAAATAATGAAAGAAAACTAATGCAAAATACAAAAATGGATAGCAAAACCTTATGTAAGTATATGAAAAGTAAGGGAGCAGCTAAGTGCATGCTTGTCCATTTGAGGATGATTAATATTGGGGAAAGCTGAATAGCACAGATAGTGGTAATACTGTTTCAACATTCCTGCAATGCAGGCAACGTTCCAGTGGATTGGAAAAACGCTAAGATAACATACTTATTCAAACAGGAGGGAGGCAGAAAGTAGGAAGCTATAGAACATTAGTTTAACATCTGTCATTTGTCATCTGTTATTAAGGAAATAATAACAGAATATTTGGAAAGTCAAAACACTATAGTTTATAAAGAACAAATTATGATTGACTAATTTATTAGAATTCTTTGAAGGTGTAACATCTAAGTGGATAATGGGAGTCTCGTACAAGCAGTATGTCTGGACTTTCAAAGGCATTTGCACTAAAGGTTAGTACACAAGGTAAGATCACATGGGGTTGGGGTAATTTATTAGCTAGGATAGAAGATTGGCTAACCAATTGAAAACAGAAAGTCAGGATAAACAGGTCTTTTTCTGGTCGGCAAGATGCAACTACTGGGGTGCTATAGGGTTTAGTCATAGAGTTATACAACTTGGAAACAGGGCCTTCAGCCCAACCAGTCCATGCCAAACATAATCCCAAACTAAAGTTGTCCCATCTGCCTGCCACTGGCCCATATCACTCCAAATCTTTCCTACTCACGTACCTATCCAAATGTCTTGTAAATATTGTGATTGTACCTGCATTCACCACTTCTTCAGGAAGTTCATTCCATATGGGAACCACCCTCTGTGTAAAAAACAAATGCCCCTCATGTCTTTTTTAAATCTCTCTCCTGTCACCTTAAAAATGTGTCCCCTAGTCTTGACATCCCACAATCTAGGGAAAAGATACTTACCTTTAACCCTATCTATATCCTTACTGATTTTATAAACTTCTATCAGGTCGCCTCTCAACCTCAGGAAGATTTTCGAAATGGGCTCACCAAAATGTGCAGCTGGAAAAAGTCCCAGCCTTTCTTCGTAACTCAAATCTTCCATTCCCACCAACCTCCTGGTAAAACTTTTCTGAGCCCTCTCCAGCTTAATAATATCCTTTCTACAACTGGGTGACCAGAACTAGACAAGGTAATCCAGAAGATGCCTCACCAATGTCCCGTACAACCTCAACCTGACTTCACAATTCCTACACTCAAAGGACTGAGTAATGAAGGCATGCATGCCAAACGTCTTTTTAACTACGCTGTCTATATGTGATGCAAATTTCAAAGAATTAAGTATCTGAACTCTAGGCCCCTCTCTTCCACAGCACTACTCAAAGCTCTACATTAATTATATAAGCTCTATCCCTATTTGTTGTACCAAAAAGCAACATCTCACACTTATCCATATTGAACTCTGACATTTTTCAGTCCATTGATTCATTTGAACAAGATCTCTTCATAATCTTAGAAAATCTTCTTCACTGTCTACTATGCCACTAATTTTGGTGTCATCTGCCAACATTCTAACCATGCCTTCTATATTCTCATCCAAATCATTTTATATAAATGACAAACAAAAGAGGACCCAGAATCAATCACTGTGGAACGCCGCCTGTGACAGGCGTCCAGTCCGAAAAGCAACCCTCCACCGTCACTCTCTGTCACCTGTTGTTAAGCCAATTATGTTTCCAATTGGCAAACTCACCCTGAATCATGTGACCTAACTTTACTAATTAGTCCACCATGCGCAACCTTGTTAAAGGCTTTACTAAAGTCCAAGTAAACAATGTCTACTGCTCTGCCCTCAATCTTTTTGGTAACTTCCCCAACTCTGACACCAACTATTTAAATCTATACTAATGATTTGGATGCAGGGATAGAAAATGCTATCGCCAAATTTGTAGATGACACTAAAACAGGCGGGAAAGTAAGTTGCAATAAACATATAACAAATGGGTATAGATAGGTTGGGCAAATAAGCCAAAATTTGGCAAAGAGAGTTTAACACAGATAAGGTGTCATTGTCTATTTTGGTTGAAAGACAACTTGTTATCTAAATGGAGAGAAACTACAGAGTACCTCAGTACAAAGGGATCTCAATGTACTTGTGCATGAGTTGCAGGAAACTAGTATGCAGATACAGCAAGTAATAAGGAAGAAAAATAGAATGTTGGCATTTATTGCTAAAGGGACAAGGTAATGAAGTATTGCTACTGCTCTACCTGGAGTATTGCATGAAGTTTTGGTTCCCTTACTTGAGGGTGGGTGTAGTTGTATTTAGGCCAATGCTTTGTGGAGTTTGGATGAGAGGAAGTCTAATTGAGGTATATATGATGTTAAAGAGGATTGACAAAGTAGATAGAGAAAGGATATTTCCTTGTAGGGTAATCCAGAACAAGAGGTCATACTTTTAGGATGGAGTAGCAGATTTAAAACAGAGATGAGGAGAAATTATTTCATTTGAAGGGTTGTGAAATTATAGAATTTACTATCTCAAATGCAGTGGATGTTGGAATATTGAGAAAATTTATGGACGATATAGGCAGATTTTTAATTAGTAATTGGTTGAAGGATCCCGGCGAATGGGCAGGAAATGGAGCTGAGGCTGGAGTGACATCAGACATGATCATATTGAATGGCAGAGTTGGCTGGGGGCCTGAATTGCCTACTCCTGCTCCTAATTATCTGTAAAAAGATGTAATGTCTGTACTGATGTGTAAGCAGAATACGAGTTTGTTATCGTTTAGTCTATCCCCTACTACTTATCCAATCAGCTTGGCTGGATTAAGAATATGCTTGTTCTTCACATTTGGTTTCATTGAGAGGGTATAAAGCATCAAGTTACTCAGAGTAATGATAACCGACAACCTATCATGGGCTTCCCATGTAGCTGTGATGGTCAAGAAGGCACAATAACACTTCTTCCTCCTCAGGTGGCTCAGGAAATTTGGCATGTCCATAAGGACCCTCACCAATTTTTACAGATGCACTACTGAAAGCATGCTGAGCTGGTGCATAACAGCCTGATATAGCAACTGCTCTGACCCAGACCATATGAAACTTCAGAAAATGGTGTGCACAACGCAGACGATCACAGAAGACAACCTTCCATCCATGGACTCCATTTACACTGCTCAGCACCACGAAAAGGCTGCCAACATCATCAAAGACCCAGTGCACCTTCGTATTGGTTTCTTACAAACTCTTCCACTCAGTAGTAGATACAGAAGCCTGAATACACGCACCAGCAGGTTCAGGAACAGCTTCTTCCCGGCCGCTATTAGACTGATGAATGGACTCTCTAGCCTCAAATAATGCTAATCTTGCTAATGTTGATCTTGCTTAGCGTACACCCTGTGCAATGTAATCTGTGCGCCTCTGTCCAAGTCCTTTTACAACCTCTGATCTTTACATCCTTGCTTACTATGATCTGCGTGTATTGCTCATAAACAAAGCTTTTCACTGTACTTTGGTACATGTGACAATCAATCAATTGATCATCAAATTCTAGTTTCATTATTGAAGTAAAATATCAATTGGAAATTAAAGAAGAAAATTATGTCAGACTCCCCTTTTTCTGGACTCCGGGCTATTTTTTACTTGGGAAAGTGATCACTGAAAGCGAAAATGGCACAGCAATTTAGGAACGTTCTTTTGACTTAGCATTGAAATGATTTTCTTTGTTTCATTTTTCTCAAAATCGTTTTTCTTTCAGATCTTCATTAGAAAATGTAAAAATTCAAGTAGTTGAAGAAAATACTGCAGTTGTGATCATCAGTTGGAGAAACCCCTTGACAATGAACACAAATTTTTGCTGAACAAAATAATGCTTTTGATGTTTATGTTAAACCTAATGTGGACTGTAAGACTTCCAATATAATAAAATTGAAGCCTACCAACTAAAATCAGATGTTGTTTGCTGATTTGTGGCAGCAGCCTGACATTAAAAAGTGAGGTGATCATGTAGGTTCCTGAAAGAAACTAAATGAAAGATATATGCAATGGACAGAAATCCAGAAGGATATGGATGTTACTTATGTTTTCTTTCACTGAATATGGTCATGTGATAAAAGAAGCCAGAGTATAAATGGTTTGATTTGAGAAAATGTTGCATTAATATTTGGAGAACAGTAATAATGTAGCTGACTTAATTCTTGCTTACAAATTGATCAGGTATAAAAGTTGCTTTATAGTATTATGCCATTCCTTTGGTCTACAATATTTTATATTTTTTTCAAAAATGCAAGAGAACCTACTTACCCACTCTGCAGAATTCTCCCTCCCAGCCTGGACTACAGCAGCATTTTCCTGTTGGAGTACAATGTCCATTTCTACAGAGGTGTGAGCACTCTGATGCTACTGGTTGTGGAGGCTGTACTGATCTCTTACATTCTTCTGGAACATTAGCTCTATTTTAAAATAAAGAAATGCCAAACATTTATGTTTTTTGGCTGAGAGGTGTGCTGCGTTATACCTCCACTGATTTGTCAGATTTTATTTTCGCGAACAATTCAATCACTTAGCTCAACCAACAGTGTGTTTACTATCTTTTAAACGCAAAATTTCAGTTTTGTATTAAAATCTTAATTGAAATAGAAAACTTCTCAGCCTAGAAATTAGTGTTCAAGATTCACAAACAGACACTGCATTTGCATGACATTATTTTGTCTATCATTTAATGGCTTCTTTTGTGTACTTTCATACATGACATTTCTAGATCTAAATTTTTTAATCCAGATATATTTTGCTTAAATTTAAATACAGAAGTATTTAACAGACTAACTCTGTTCCTTATACTTAAGGAATTTAAAAAAATAACCCTGATGTTATACTCTAGGCCTTAGCTAGAAAGGATAAATCCCAAATGCCTTTGTGATGACCTTTTCTTTTTGTTTCACAGAATTTGGGACCTATGGACGTGCAATTCAAGATCCTTCTGTTACTCCACACTTCTGAGTATCCATTTTTTTTATTGTATATTTCTTTGTCCTTTCTAAATGCATTACCTCACATTTCCTCAGATGAAATTCCATTTTGCCATTTTCCGTCCACTTGATCATTCCATTGCTATCTTCATTTTGTTGACGGCCTTCATCCTCATTATTAATCTGATGACCAATTTTCACATTATCTGCAAACGTCTGAATCAGGCCTCTTACAGGTGGGCACGGGTCCAACTATTCAGTCTTGCAAAACCCTCCACAAAAAAGCCTTACAATCACAGAAATAACTCATGCCACTGAGCCAATTTTGGGTCCAACTTCTAATTTTCTCTGAGATCTTATGAGGTTTTAATTTGTTGACCAGTGTGCCACATGGAACCTTGTCAGAACCTTGCTAAGATGCAGGTACAATTCAGCAAACATGGAACATGGTAAACAGTCCCAGGAAAAACAGCAAAAGAGTCCTGTCAATGGCAGAGATAACAACAAATGTGACATTACAGAAGGAGCAGTTTCATTAATGCCTCCATGGAGGTACTGCTCCAGGCTGGAAAGGCTCACATACCAGCTCATCAAAACAAGAAGGCATGTACAGAGATTGCTGGTAACTTGAGCATTCATGGGTGATCCCACTTAACATGGCTCCAATTCTGAGCAAGACCGATACGTTCCAGCAAGGTGAGTATAATGTTTTCAATTAGGTTCAGTAAGGAAAGATATAGTGTCACTGGAGTATAATGGAGAAGGTTCACCAGTTTGTTTCTGGATATGGAGGGACTCTTTGCTGCAGAGAGCCGTTAAGGTTGGGTTGTTAAATATATTCCTGGTTCAGCTGGATTTTTAATGAATAAGGGACCAAATATTCTGGGAATAAGGCAGGAAAATGGAGTTGAGAATTAATATAGTGGCATCTTCTCATTGAAAAGTGGGGAAGACTCAATTGGAAGAATGGTCTGCTTCTACTGCTACATCATTTAGTCTTCCAGTCTTAAGATGATAGCTGCTACCGGTAATGACATGCACCTGAGGTGAGAACCATTGCTGCATCCCAGGCCAGAGCGAATGATGTTGAGCATTTGCATGGGGAAAGGGATTGGCAGCAAAGGCAAAGTAATAACTTTCAGCAGAACCCCACCACCTCCAGAAGAGCCCGTTAGTAATCCTACATAGATTTGTTTAATGTGTTCACCCACCTGTATGGTGAGCTCCATACCCACTCATGACTGGATTAATACCATTAGAAATGCAATGGAACCCTTAATTGAACATTAACAATGGACTTAACTGGGGTGGAGGTGGGAAGGAAGCAGAGTTCTGACCCGCCACCTTCCTGATTTATTACATGTCACCTGACACCAAACTTGCCAAGGGGAGGCACAGAATTCTTCCCAGTGAGCTGAATAGATGTAGAACTGTTGCGAACCACTGGATGTTCTTTTATCATGATACATTCTCTTTCTTAGGAAGTCTGGATGACTTGCTTCCATTCCAGCTCAATAGTGTCTGAGATAGCTGATAAATTGGAATCAAAGGCTGACAGGAAAAAATCGTAATTAAACAATGGACAGCCTTCCATAAAGTGATAGGACATAGTCAAGCTATATTCAATCAAAGAGGAAAGGTAAAGCAAATAAAATTGCAGCTCCCTGCATGATGAAAGAAATAGGGATTTAGATGAAAAAGAAAAACTATGTTCACAATACTTACAAATATAAAACAAGTATTGTAAGGATTCTACAGCCTAGAACCAGGCTGAGTGTGAAAGGTTCAGAGAGGTGAGAATGCAACCAAAAGATGCCGAGAAAGAGTATGAAAAGAAACTGGCAGCTTACATAAAAACGAAGGCTGCAGTCTTTTATAACATATAATTAGTGAAAGAGAATTAAGAAGACAAGTGTGGTTCATTAGCTACCAGAAAGGAAATTTATGGGAGACATAACTGAGGTGTTACTTCTGAATACTCAGAAGAATACTTCTGAGTTTAATAAAGAAGATGCTATCAAGATCCTGGTGAAAGAAGAGATAATTCAGACACTTGAAGCATTTAAAATTTATCAGGAGGATATTGGATAGGCTATCTGGCCTTAAATTTTATGAGGTACCTAGAGTGGATAAGGTCCATCCAATGGCACAGAGGAAAGTGAGAGTAGAGGTTGCTTAGGCATTGGCATGCAAGAAAAGGGAACAGGACAAAAGAATTTCAACTCAGTGCAAAACCAATTGATTCCTCAACTATCAGTGTTCCACTATCAACTTCTTTACAAAAAAAAACAATGAGAGAGACTTTTAACTTTTATCTGTTTTTGGACTCACTTCTTATTTCTACTCTGTGTGTGTTGTAACTTTTCCTTTACACATAGACTACTTAATAAACCAGCTTTTTTGCTACATCAAGAGAGCTTGATTAAATTAGCTCCTTTTAAAACAAATTCATCTGTCAGAAAGGCATCTGTAACGGAGGGATCCATTTTAAATTAACATTGTTGCAACTAACTGAGAGGATGAGTGAATAACGAAGCACAGCCATTTTATTCCTCCTCACTTAGGAGCTTGAACAATTTGTAGCATTCATCTGGAACTGTAATAACTTTGGTAACATGCCGGGGGCTGGGTCAGAACACTAATCAGCTGAGCACTTTCAGTATTTTTGCTTAAATTTAAGGGAATGAGATTGCTGGTTTTCATGAAAGGCTAACTAGGGGACCACTGAGTGCAGAAGGAATTAAATAGTAACCGGAATGCAAAGTACTGGGCTAATGGTAAGATTCTTGGTAGTGTAGATGAGCAGAGAGATTTCGATGTCCATGTACACAGATCCTTGAAAGTTGCCACCCAGGTTGACAGAGTTGTTAAGAAGGCATACAGTGTTTTAGCTTTTATTAATAGAGGGATCGAGTTCCAGAACCAAGAGGTTATGCTGCAGCTGTACAAAACTCTGGTATGGCTGCACTTGGAGTATTGCGTACAGTTCTGGTCACCGCGTTATAAGAAGGATGTGGAAGCTTTGGAAAGGGTGCAGAGGAGATTTACTAGGATGTTGCCTGGTATGGAGGGAAGGTCTTACAAGGAAGGGCTGAGGGACTTGAGGCTGTTTTCATTAGAGAGAAGAAGGTTGAGAGGTGACTTAATTGAGACATATAAAATAATCAGAGGGTTAGATAAGGTGGATAGGGAGAGCCTTTTTCCTTGGATGGCGACAGTGAGCATGAGGGGGCATAGCTTTAAACTGAGGGGTGAAAGATATAGGACAGATGTCAGAGGTAGTTTCTTTACTCAGAGAGTAGTAAGGGAATGGAATGCTTTGCCTGCAACGGTAGTAGATTCGCCAACTTTAAGTACATTTAAGTCGTCATTGGACAAACATATGGATGTACATGGAATAGTGTAGGTTAGATGGGCTTCAGGTTGGTATGACAGGTCGGCACAACATCGAAGGCCGAAGGGCCTGTACTGTGCTGTAATGTTTTATGTTCTATGTAATAGATTGCCATCCCATTGAAAAAGGTCAAAAAGACATATAGGCAAACAATTCACCAGCCTAGGAGGTCTGGGCAAGAAACCTGGCTTCCTGTGGGGAAACTTGCTCATTTTAAACACAATGCTGGTCTGAAGGACAGTTATAAATAATTGACTCAATTACCAGATACAGTTATATACATTGTTTTATGGTGGTGAATTTCACCAAGGTAAGGGCGCTGGCACTTCATTCACACCCCGCTAGAAAAATCAGTCACAAGTTAAAAGACTTTTAAAAAGCTGACTTGCATCAATATTACTTGGTGGGACACCTTAAACTTACTGTGGGACTTCAGGTTCTCAGTGAAGAAAGTCCGGTCCTTGACAGCTGCTGACTAATCTGATTAACTGACGATTCTTGTGATCTGGTGGTGCTAATGTTAAATAGCAGACACTGCTATGACTTCAAACTATCCTATGAAGAAGGCAGCACAGATACAGGTCTCTAGCAAGTCTGGGACTTTGGACATGGAGAGATTAGGCACCCTCGGAAGGGGAAGGAAAGTTCTGGAGACTTGGATCTTAAAGGCACCAGAAGGAAGCACAGAATGGGGGTACCGTATTTTGTGGTGGCGGGTGTGGGTGGAGTAGTTTCTTAATTAGTTTAATTGTGCATTAGTTGGCTGGGGGAGAAGGTAGGGTTAAAATCCAATTCTTTATTTCTCTTTTTGCAACGAGGTTCTTTGACTGGTGAATCAAGGCAAAATTTATTTCTTTAAGCTTGCTGTAATACAATGTACCTTAATTATTTGTCCATGGTCTTGTCTCACTGAATATTTTAGTCTAGTTTTGAAAGTCCAGAGAATCACATGGGTGTAAGTGAAAGACGTAATCTTCTCATTGCATTGCAAGTGACTAAGAGTGTTATACTTCCAGCTTAAATAGATAGTTTAAGCTAACTTTAGGGGAGGCAATGGCCTTGTGGTATTATCGCTGGACTGTTAATCCAGAGACCCTGGGGACCTGGTTTCGAATCCCTCCACGGCAGATGGTAGAATTTGAATTCAATAAAATATCCGGAATTAGGAATCTAATGATGACCATGAATCCATTGTCGATTGTGGGAAAATCTAATGTCCTTTAGAGAGGGAAACTGCCATCCTTACCTGCTCTGACCTACATGTGACTCCAGACCTACAGCAATGAGGTTGACTTTGAACTGCCGTCTGGGCAATTAGGGATGGGCAATAAATGCTGCCTAGCCAGCAATGCCCTCATCACGCTAATGAATAAAAAAAAACATAGGCACTTTCCTAGGTGTAAGGTACTTGGACCAATTACTGTAGTGACCAACACTATTATACCTGAGAATACCCAAGACAAATCCAGAATTTGGTATAATGTACTAATACACAAATCAAACATTTCCAAATTAACAAATCAACATTCTGTTAGCTTGTGCGCAGGGAAATTGGATTTACACAGGTCAGTGTAATTTTACTTAGGAGTTTTATAAGATACCAAATATTCTTCTCATCACTCTAGACTGGGTTTGAATATCAGAGGCAAAATGATTACATTTAACCCACTGTTCTGTGATAATGGGAACTGCAGATGCTGGAGAATCCAAGATAATAAAATGTGAGGCTGGATGAACACAGCAGGCCCAGCAGCATCTCAGGAGCACAAAAGCTGACGTTTCGGGCCTAGACCCTTCATCAGAGGGGGGGATGGGGTGAGGTTCTGGAAAGAATAGGGAGGGAGGGGGAGCAGACCGAAGATGGAGAGAAGATAGGTGGAGAGGAGAGTATAGGTGGGGAGGTAGTGAGGGGATTGGTCAGTCCAGGGAAGACGGACAGGTCAAGGAGGTGGGATGAGGTTAGTAGGTAGGAGATGGAGGTGCGGCTTGGGGTGGGAGGAAGGGATGGGTGAGAGGAAGAACAGGTTAGGGAGGCAGAGACAGGTTGGACTGGTTTTGGGATGCAGTGGGTGGAGGGGAAGAGCTGGGCTGGTTGTGTGGTGCAGTGGGGGGAGGGGACAAACTGGGCTGGTTTTGGGATGCGGTGGGGGAAGGGGAGATTTTGAAGCTTGTGAAGTCCACATTGATGCCATTGGGCTGCAGCGTTCCCAAGCGGAATATGAGTTGCTGTTCCTGCAACCTTCGGGTGGCATCATTGTGGCACTGCAGGAGGCCCATGACGGACATGCAGGAACAGCAACTCATATTCTGCTTGGGAACCCTGCAGCCCAATGGTATCAATGTGGACTTCACAAACTTCAAAATCTCCCCTTCCCCCACCGCATCCCAAAACCAGCCCAGTTCGTCCCCTGCCCCCACTGCACCATACAACCAGCCCAGCTCTTCCCCTCCACCCACTGCATCCCAAAACCAGCCCAGCCTGTCTCTGCCTCCTAACCTGTTCTTCCTCTCACCCATCCCTTCCTCCCACCTCAAGCCGCACCTCCATTTCCTATCTACTAACCTCATCCCACCTCCTTGACCTGTCCGTCTTCCCTGGACTGACCTATTCCCTCCCTACCTCCCCATCTATACTCTCCTCTCCACCTATCTTCTTTTCTCTCCATCTTCAGTCCGCCTCCCCCTCTCTCCCTATTTATTCCAGAACCCTCACCCCATCCCCCTCTCTGATGAAGGGTCTAGGCCCGAAACATCAGCTTTTGTGCTCCTGAGATGCCGCTGGGCCTGCTGTGTTCATCCAGCCTCACATTTTATTAACCCACTGTTCTGCCTGGTTTGTGCGCCCCACCAATTTTATGGCCCATTTATACTCAATTCAGCAACCGTGGGAATCACATCAATCAATGTTTATTGAGAAAATATTGAACAAATGCCCAAGATTAGGACAGTAAAGTCATTGTAAGTAATTTGAACAATTACAGCAACATTAATCTTGTTTAGGTAAGGTACTGGAAAAGCCTTTTCTTTTAAAAACAAGTAACAAAAGCAAGTAACTTTTTTTCTGTTTTGGATTTCTGTATCGAGAAAATTAAAATATTAATGTATTAATGCACTTCTTCTGGTGTATCAGAACATTGTGACTGAAACAGACATAAGCTATTACTGTACTGGCATTTTCTGGCCCAAAGCCTTTAACAGCTCTGACACATTTGAAAAATGACACCCAATGTGCTTTGCATCGATGACAATAGCTCAGAGGTTAGCTAAACTACTAAACAGTTTGTGTTACTGTCAGGGTGGCCATGAAAACAACACCTGTTGCACAAGCACTTGAACAAACAGCTGGGTCAACAGTCATGGTGGGAATTTATCAATGTAACATCTATCACAGGAGAGGGCAAAGAGAATTTACTACTGTTCTCTCAAGTTAGTTGAAGAGTTTGGAAAGTTGAAATGCACACAAATCATTAAAGTTCTTCAGGGAATGGTTATGCGTGTGGCTGGGTAATTGAGATAAGCAATCTATGGCAATGTTATGCTCACTGGCCAAATTAAACAAAACATTTTGCTAATTTTAGTACATAATTCCTTACAAAGAATGAAGTTAATTCATGAGAAAGAGTGAATGGCCAAATGTTATGTAAAACTTAAAATATGTTTCTGAAACAAAAGAGTATATTTTACTACAGTTTAAAAGGCAGACACAATTGGGATTACACCAACCAGTCAACCACGAGGGAAAATGACTGAGTAAACATCCAAAATACAGGAGACACTTTCATTCAGCCAATGCTGCACATTGTGTTCATCACATCACCCCTTAACCCATCATAGTCAGCCAGTGCATTGTGAGGTCCCAGTATAACCTTCAAGATATTTAAGCTCGAGACCACCCTGCTAGTTTGGGCAACATGAGCATAAAACCAAGGTCAGACAAGCCAGCTCCTTGAAATTAGATACAAATACTGTAACAGGCGCAACGTGCAAAATAACTCAGTCCACGAAATTGAGTCACTTAACCTAATTTGGAAAGATTGTTAAGTTTGTAGAACTGTTAGCAACAGCACAATATCAATCTTGATGTAACTGTGTTCTGAAATGATTTACCTAATAATAATTCCTTTGGTTTGAAGGATATATAAACGTTTTGACTACTAAGATTAAATGGGTGTGGTTTACTTATTTATGTAATCTTTTAATTATCCAACTGCAGCAATTTGCATCCATATAAGGCTTTTAACATGGTAAATATCCCAAAATGGTTCACAGGGGCATTAATAAATAACACTTGACACAAAGTCACAAAAGGAGATATTGATATAGGTACACAAAGGGCTGGTCAGAAATAGGTTTAGTGAAGCATCATAAAGGAGCAAAAATAAGGTAGAGATTTATGGAGGACATTACAGAATTTAGGGCCTAGGTGTCTGAAGGCATACCCATCAATAAAACCGCAAAGGAATTTGGGATGCATTGAAAATCTGATTGGAGGGGCACAGATATCTTGGATCGTTGCAGGGCTAGAGAAGATTTCAGGGATAGGCAGAGAGAAGAGGCATCAAACGAGTTGTAAACAAGAATGAGAATTTTAAAGACTGGGTTTGGCTAGACTGACAGCCAATGTAGATCAGCAAGTGTAGCAGTGATCGATGAATAGGACTCCATGTGAATCAGAATACAGGCAGCAGAGTTATGTGTGAGTTCAAGTTTGTCCAGGAAGCATTTTGCATTATTGCTCCTTATGAATCAACTCAAAAATGGTTTTGTTTCACAAGTTTTGTTCAGATTTCTCCACATAATAAAGTATTAACCACTGCTTGCTATTTTTAGAATCACAGAGTCTTTACAGCATGGAAAGAAACCCTTTGGCCTATCTTGTCGAGATTAGTTATCAAACATTCATCTATTTTCATCTCATTTTCCAGCACTTGGCACATAGGCTTGTCTGCTACGCATTTAAATTCTGCAAACGTTTCTTAATTCTTTGTAAAGTGAGCACATTTTGTATTTGAACACCACATGTGGTATAGTATTCAGTGGTGGAGGGAGTAGATATTTTGTGGATGTGGTGCCAATCAAGCCGGCTGCTTTGTCCTGGATGATGTCAAGCTTGAGTGCTGTTGGAGCTGCACCCATCCTGGCAAGTGCAGAGTATTCCATCACACTCTTGGTTTGTGTCTTGTAGATGATGGATAGGCTCTGGTGTGTCAAGAGATTAGTTAGTTGCTGTAGTATTCCCAGCATCTGATCTGTACTTGTAGTTACCGTGTTTATATGGTGAATCCAGTTGAGTTTCTGGTCAATGGTAATTCTCAGGATGTTAATAGTGAGGAATTCAATGATAGTAACACCAATGAATATCAAGATGTGATGGTTACATTGTCTGTCATTGGTGACAGTCATTGCCTGATATTTGTGTGGCTTGAGTGTTACTTGCCATTTGGTGCTCTAATGAAGAGTCATCTAAATTCAAAATCATTGCTTGCTCTCTCTCCATGGATGCTGCCTGACCCACTGTGATTTCCAGTATTTTTTGTTTTAAGTACAAATTCCAGCATCTGCAGTAATTTTCTCCTTACTTGCCACTTGTCAGCCAAAGTCTGGATATTGCCCATATCTTATTGCATTTGAACATGGACTGCTTCAGTATCTGAGGAGTTAAGAATGGTGCTTAACATGTGCAATCATCAGCGAACATCCCCACTTCTCACCTTATAATGGAGAGAAAGTCATTGATGGAGCAGCTGACAATACTTGGGCCTAGGACACCACCCTGAGGAACTCCCGCAGAGATATCCTGAACTGACATGACTGACCTTCAACAACCACAACTATCTTCCTATGTGCCAGGTACGACTTCAACTAGCAGTGAGTTTGCCTCTGATATCCATTGATTCCAGTTTTTCTGGGACATTGGATCGAACCTGGTCTTGATGTCAAGGTCTGTCATTTTCACCACACCTCAACTGGTTGAGGTTAATGAGCCCTCAGGCAGTACTTCACCAGAGTCAACAATGGTGTTGGAAGGTTGACCTGCAAAAGGCTTTTGATGTAATCAAGCAACTTCTGGTCTCCTTAGGAATTCTGACACTATTATTTACATTTACTGACCACAGGAGAAGTTGGTACAATTTTTGGTGATGACACAAAACTAGATAGGAGTGTAATTGATGAGGAGGACATAAAGAAGCTTCAGGGTGATTTACACAGGTTGAGTGAGTGGTCAAATACATGACAGTTCTTTGGTAGGAAGAACTCAATGGTAGAGAATTATTGAAATGGTGATAGATTAGGAAATGGGATGGACAAAGGGATCTTGGGTTTCTTTGTATAATGGGCATTGCAAACCTAACAAGGTCTGTGAGAAGTTGGGTATGGATCTAGCTTTAAATAAATAAGTTCATGTAGAAATTTACATGAACTTCAGCAGCATTATCATGGGAAAGCAAATAGAGTTTGATTCCAAACACGTAATGAATCAGCCTGCATATTCCAGAGATCCACATACTATTTTCTCCCATCACTGGAGTCGGTGTTGCTCTCCACTCAGTCCTGAAATCACCCTTCTTTACCATCCAAACCCACTCCAACCCTTTGTTTTTCCTTAAATATCCCCGATTCTATTGCCATTGCAAAGGACAATTTCAGCTGACCCCTACAACTCACTCTGAAGTCTCAGGAAGATCTTTTCCCGAGGGGAGGGTAGTCCAAAACTTGACAGCATAAGTTTAACGTGAGAAGAGAAAGATTTAAAAAAAGAACCTGAGCAGCAACTTCCTCACAGAGGGTGGTGCATATATGGAATGAGCTGCCGGAGGAACTGGTAGAGATAAATCCAATTGCAACATTTCAAAGGCATCTGCATGAGTATGTCAACAGGAAAGGTTTGGATGGATATTGGCCGTATGCAGGCAAACGGGACTCAAACAGTTTGGGAAACCTGGTCAGCATGGACAAGTTTGACTGAAGGGTCTGTTTTCATAATTCTATGACCTTTGATGTCCCGTGTGCAAAGAAACTTAGACTTAATTCTGTCCATTTATCATTTTCAATGCACTTATTAGTGCACTCTCATAAATCCCAGAAGGAGTTACTTTAAATGGAAATGCTAATTATATTTTCTAACAGAAATGAAATAATACATATTTATATGGCATTTTCATGGCTACCCAAACACTTCACAGTTAACATAATACTTCTGAAATGTAATCATTGGTTGCAATGTAAAAAAGTTGGGACCTAGAAGAAACTGATGGAATGACCCATCTCAGCTTGCTCTGGAGGTGCCCATATTATAGATGCCAGTCTTCAGACATCTTGATTCACTCAATGTGAGACCAAGAAATGGTTGAACACGTGGAATATGGCAAAGTCTATATGCCCTGGCAATACTGTCACTGTAATGCTGAAGACTTAGTTTTAGAATAAACTGTACATGTAACCAAATTGTTTCAAGTAGCTATAGCACCAACATTTACCCTGCAGTTTAGAAAATTGCATGAAATGCCATTTCTAGAAAAAGCAAGACAAATCCATTCTGGTCAATTGACGTCCTTACGGTTTACTCTCAAAAATCAAGGAAGTGATGAAGAATGTTAGCAACAATGCTATCAAGTGTTATTTTACTCACTTATAATCCAATAAATGATGGTTAGTTTGGGTTCTGTCAGAGAGATTCAGCTATTGATCTACCTCAACAAGAATGGGCAAAAAATGTTGAAATCCAGAGTGAGATGATCATGACTGCCTTTGACATCAAGATGGCATTTGACAAAGAGTGGCATCAAGCAACTTGAATAAAATTGAAGAAAATGAAATAAGGGGATTTTTAAACGCACAGAGGAAGTAACAAGGAGGCCAGATGTCACAGAATATCACAGACATCAATGACTGAGGGAAGTAATGCAGTTATGTCATTTCAAGGCAGAGTGGTCTAAAAGATTTAACGAGAGACAACGTAAGAGTTGAGGTCTAAAGACATTAATTAGGTAAGCAGGTAGATGAATTTTCCTGGTCTTTTTTGCTCTAAACTAGGGCAATAGTTTAAACTAAAACTCAGAGGATAGTAGTATTGAATTAAATTTATAGCATGTTTAATATTATTATAAACTTTAACAATAAATAACATTTGGGTGATAGTTCAAAACTTGAATGCTGAATTAATTAAATAACATACCATGGAGAAGGTAAACTGGTGATGCTTTACAGCTGTACCATGTGATTGATGGTGGACACCTGCGTGATCCGCTGGAATCATACCTGCAGTAAGTGTCAGAAACTTCAGACACAGCAAAATATTAGAGATGGAATTTTTTCTCTCTAGGAGACAGTCACATTTGTTAGAGTAGATAGTTCAGATTTAGTCCATGGTCAAAAAAAGGGGTGTGTGACTACGTGTGAAGAATGGTAATGATTCAGGAAGTAGCAGAAGGAGTCTCAATTATTACACATGTCTAACAAGTGCAAGGTTCTTGCAGAGATAATAGGAACTGCAGATGCTGGAGAATCAGGAAAGGGTCTAGGCCCGAAACGTCAGCTTTTGTGCTTCTAAGATGCTGCTTAGCCTGCTGTGTTCATCCAGATCCACACAAGGTTCTTGCAGCTTGTGTCGATAAGACTGGATGCTACTGAGGAGATGAGCAAACTGATCAGTGTACTGTGGTTCATGGGGCCATTCAAGTTTAGGAGTGAAAAGGAATACTATCATTGTAGATAGGGGAGTACCGTTGTCTGCAGTTGACAGCATTTGTGCCAAAAGCTATGTTGCCGGCTTTGTGCCAAGGTTAAGAACATTTTCTTGGGTTTGGAGAGGAAACTGAAGTGGAAGGGGCAAGATCCAGTTGTCATGGTCCAAAGGAGTACCAAAAACAAATGCAGGGCTAAGAAAGACATTCTGTTAAGGAAGAATAAGAAGTTAGATGTAAAGGGGAATCAAACAATTATTCGTGATTTACATTTTAAATTTTTACTTTCTTAAACAAATCTAAGTCTTGAAAATTGCTGCATAGTTTCTCACAGCAGTGTCCTAAAACCAACCATCTTCAGCTGTTTCATCACTGACCTTTCCTCCATCATAGGAATAGAGCTGATATGTTCACTGATGATTGTGGCATTTATCTTCATCTGCAATTTCTTTAATAATGAATCCGTGCCATATGCATGCAAGTGGCAGACAATTCCAGTAAGGGAAAATCTAACAAAGCTCTTTGAAGTGACAAAGTATTAGTTTTACTAAATTCTTCATCATCCACATACTGGGGCCATCATTGATCATCCAGAGGAGCAATAGGCAAACTGAGTTTTCCAGGTAACCATTCTGATTTTCACGTCAGGAATTGTCCTTGTCTAGTTTCTATTGGACAGGTGGGAGAATAGGAATTTGCATATTATTTAATCTTGCCTCATTTAAAGTTACTGAGTGCTAATGCATGCAAATGGTGCTCACTGCTTACTGATGAGATTCTCATTTCATGTTCAACATTTGGCTGAAAAGTGGGACATTTTGCTGTTGGCACTGGAAATCTCCTTCGTGTCAATCACCCGATTTTCCTAACTTTTCCATCGGAGCTCAAGTCTTTCAGTAGCTGAGAAAATTCCACCCTAGGAGACTACTGTTGGGTTGTTGGAGCATGAATCAACTGCATGCAAGTTGGGAACTGCTCACTCCTTCCAAACTTCAGCAGTTGCACCTTATGTTCTGGGGTTGGAATGCTGGTGTCGGGTGCACTTCTGGGTTCTCAGCCCATGTTGTCTTGGCACGCAATGCCCACAGCTATTTTTAATGAACATGTCAATTATCAACCAGGATCTGTATTTGCTGAATAATTGAGAAAGGCAAATGGGCTACTGATGCTAGAGGGCTAATAGCAGGCCCTCCATCATTGAAAGACTGGCAATCCTGCTGACCTAGGTTGGAGTTGCCAATGTGGTGCGAGAGAGAGAGAGAGAGAACAGAGATAGACATAGAAAAGACTGCAAAATAGCTATACACGCCGAACAGCTTTCAAATATTTTTGCAACAACAAGGCTCAAGCTGACAACCAACACTGTGGATGACTGATGGCTATGCAAGTATTGGGGAGGTGTTCCTCAGCTAGCTGAAATGCTGCCTCATCCTGAAAATACTGTTTTGCTTCAGGACGGTACCATATTTCAGCCCCACTGAGAGGCAGTAGTACAATCTGAGATGAATAAATTTTGACATGTGGCTGTAGGATGACTTAGATTGGGATCTAAATATTGAAGGGCATGTTACCTTCAGGAAGGACAGGAAATTTGGAAAGTGTGGAGGAGTAGCTTTAGTAATGATATTTTGGCACAATAGAGAGATAACCTGAATTCAAGAAACCAGGATATAGAAGCAGTCTGGAAAGAAATGAGGAATGATAATACAAGAGGTTATTTGTGGAAGTTGTGCACTGGCCCCCCCTATATAGTAGGAAAGGACAGATATCAAGGAAGAAATAATGGGAGATTGTCAAAAGGGTATAGCAATTATCATAAAAAACTGTAAGAACTGTGTTTTTGTTCCTGATTTACAGCATCCTTAATGTTGCTGGAAAAGCTCAGCAGGTCTGGCAGCATCTGTGAAGGAGAAAACAGAGTGAACATTTTGGGCTCAGTGACCCTTCCTCAGAACTATCATGGCAATTCTAACCAGCATCCTGAAAAATTAGATAGGAAGAAGTCGTCAAGATAAAGAAATCAATGAATGTTTTTGGGACAATTTTTTAGCTCAACATTGTGTGGCACCAACCTGAAAGTGCGCTATACTAGACCTAGCTTTGAGCAATGAGCTAGGAATAATTACCAACCGCCCCTTGGTAGCGCTGACCACAATATGACTGAAATTTACATACAGTTTCTGGGAGAAAAGTGTGGATCCAAAACTACTATTTTGAATTTAAATATGAGCAATTCTGAGGTCCAGAAAACAGAGCTAGTGAAAGTGGAGTAGCAATTTAGATTAAGGGATAGGACAATTGAAATGCTGTGCCAAACATTTAAGGGACAGAAGCGCAGAGTAGAAACATTCCAACACTCACGAAAAATCTAAGAGATAGATCTGTAATCTGCGGTTAAAAGATTAATGAAGAGAGAAAAATTAGAGTGCAAAAGTAAATTAGACAAAAATATAAAAATAGATCAGAAAAGTTTTTCAGATATGTATATAAGAATAGAAAATGATTCTGGGGAATTAGAAATAGAGGATAAAGTGATGATAGGCAAACTGAACGAAGAGCATATAAGTAGCATCCCAGAAATAGCTGCAAATCAGGAATTAAAAGGAGGAAGTCAAGAACATTACAACTACCAGGGAAGCAATACTGAGTAAATTATTGGAATGGTGAGTTGTCAAGTCCGCAGGTCGTGATGGATTTCATCTTAGGGTTTCAAAAGAAGTAGCTAGTGTTGGTTTTAATTTTCGAAAATTCATTACATTTGGGGATGTTTCCTTTGGATTGGAAAATATCTAATGTAAATCCTGTATTCAAAAAGGGAGGAAGACAGGAAACAGGAATCTACAGGCCAATTAACTTAACATTTGTAATAGGGAAAGTGCAGAACTAAAGGCTTATGAAAGGCTTTTTACTGGAATTCTTTGATGACATTACCAGTACGATGGACAACAGTGAATAGGTGGATGTGGTGTATCTGGATTTCCAGAAGGTGTTTGACAAGGTACTGCAGAAAAGGCTGCCACATAAGATAAAAGTATGCAGCCTTACAGATGGATGGAAGACTGTTCAACTAACAGAAAGCATAAAGTGTGGATAAACGTGTGCTTTTCTGGTCGGACATCAGTGCCTAGTGGTATACCTCAGGCATCAGTGTTAGGACTGCAATTATTTACAAACTACACATATGAGTTAGTGTTAGAGACCAAGTGTAGCCTGGCAAAGTTCAGAGATGACACTTAAGATGAGTGAAGAGGGATGTAGATAGGTTAAGTGAGTGGGCTAGGGGCTGGAAGCTAGAGAACAATGTTGATAAACGTGAGGTCATCCATTTTGGTTGGAATAACATCAAAATGGATTATTATTTCAATGGTAAAAAATTGTAGCATGCTGCTGTGCAGAGGGACCTGGGTGTCATTGTGCACGAATCACAAAAAGTTGGTTCGTAGGTGCAGTAAGTAATTAAGAGGCAAATGCAATACTGTCCTTCATTGCTGGAGGGCTAGAGTTTAAAAATCAGGATGTTATGCTGCAGTTGTGCAGGGTGCTGGTAAGGCCACGCCTGGAGTACTGTGTATAGTTTTGGTCCCCTTACTTTAGAAAGGATGTACTGGCACCGGAGGTCAGGCAGAGGAGGTTCAGTGGGTTAATTCCAGAGTTGAGAGTGTTGGTTTATGAGGAGAGATTGAGTAGACTAGGACTATACTCTTTGGAATTTAGAAGAATGAGGGGATATTTTACGGAAACATTTAAAATTATGAAAGGAATAGATAATGTAGAAGCAGGGAGGATGTTTCCACTGGTGGTTGAAATTAGAGCTGGGGGCATAGCTTCAAAATAAGGGATAGCAGATTTAGGACTGATTTGAGAAGGTACTTCTTCACTGCAAGGGTAATGTATCTGGGGAATTCCCTGTCCATTGAAGCAGTTGAGGTTATCTCATTAAATGTTTTTAAGGCAAAAGATTTTTAACAGTAAAGGAATTAAGTGTTATGGTGAGCGGGCAGGTAAGTAGAACTGAGTCCACAAAAAGATCAGCTATAATCTTACTGAATATGGGCAGGCTCAATAGGCCAGATGACCTACACTTGCTCCTATTTCTTATGTTCTCATAAAGAACTTGAATAAGTTAAAGGTAATTGGACAGAGCTAATATGCTTTTGTCAAAAGGAAATCATATCTAACTAATTTATTATAATAGAGTTCTTTGAAGAAGTAACTTGTACTGTTGATAAGGAGGAACCAGTAGAAGTATTGTACTTAGATTTCCAGAAAGCATTTTATAAAGTGTCACATCAAAAGATTATTGCAGAAAATAAAAGCTGAAGTGTTCAGTATAAAATGTTGGCATTGATGAAACATTGGCTGACTAACAGGAATCAGAGAGTAGGAATAAATGGGTCATTTTCAGGTCAGCAGGATATTATAGGTGGTGTGCTTCAGGGATCAGTGCTGAGGTGTCAACACTTTACATTTTATAGAAATAATTTGGATGGAGGGTCCAAAGGTATGGTAGCTAAATTTGCCGATGACACAAAGATAGATAGGAAAGTGAGTTGTGAAAAGAACAAAAGAAGCTTATGAAGGGTTATAGATAAAGTGATTCGGCAAAGATCTGTCAAATGGTATAACATGGAATGCAGTGAAATTGTCCATTTTGGCAGAAAGAATGAAAAAGAAGAAACATGTTATGTAAATGATGGGAGGGTGCAAAACTCTGAGATGCAGAGAGATTTAAGTGCACTACTGTGTGAGCTACATAAATTTAGTGTACAGCTATACCAAATAATGGAGAAAGCTAATAGAATGTTATGTTTAATTTCAAAGAGAATAGTGACGTTTAAGTTACACAGTACATTGGTGAAAGTGCATTCAGTGCACCCTGTACAGTATTAGTCACTGTACTTACAGAAGGATGTTAATGCATTGGAAGCTGTTCAGAGAAGGTTTAATAGATTAATATCAGGAATGAACAGATTGCCTTATTAGGAAACGCTAGATGGGCTAGGTCTGTATCGTCTGGAGGTTAGAAGAGCTAGAAGCAACTTTATGGAAACATACAAGATCCTGAAGGCACTTAACTGGGTGGAAGTGGAAAGGATGTTTCATCTTGTGGAGAATCTTGAATTGTGGTCATATTTTAAATATAAACAATTGCCTGTTTAAGACATAGATGAGAAAAAAACCTCTCCCACAGAGGGTTCAAAATCTTTGAAATTCTCTCTCTCAAAATGCAGTGAATGCAGAATATTTGAATATTTTTCAATACAGATGTTGATAGGTTCTTGATTACCAAGGGATAAAAGATTATCAGGGATTTTCAGGAATGCTGAGAGTTGAGGTTAAAAATCAGCTGAACCATGACCTCATTGAATGGCAGAGCAGGTTCCAAATGCATGTTGGCAATTCGTAATCAAGAGATCCACAATTGTAGGTGAATGTTTAATATCTGTTCACTCGAGGCAGCTCAGGTTTGGATAATGTTGCTGTTAGTACATTGTGGCATAAATTCTTGTAAAGTTCAGAGTGGGTTTTCAGCTTAACCAAAATGGAGCCCAAGTCCTGATTACAGAAACCCTGTCCCTGAGGCTGACTTTTTTTTGTTGTGGAGAGGTTGGGCAGTTATAGATTTCACTTCTGTGGGTCATGAAGGCAGTTGCATGTGTTAAAGTGTTGCTGCCTTCAAACAGATCCAGTTTTCAATAGTGGGATGCCCAAAACACATCTTGGTGTTTTACATTTTCAGGAAAAGGTCTAAACTTACTGCAGTCCTTTGGAGAAATAGGAAACTTTTTGGAGAGTTACCTTCTTGGAAGCCACATGGACTTGTTAAAATTAGATATGGCTGGTATCAGAAGTTCATATGTTCATTGGAAGTATCAAACAGTCATGGCATTTAAATTCCGTGGAAGTGTCAAGCTATAAAGGCATTTCAATCCCTTGGTCTTGAAAGAAAAAAAATCTGCAGTTTAAAAAAAAATTGCCTGCTATTTCATTCTGCCTGTTGCCATTAGCCTTTCTGTCTGTTATCATAAGACTGAGGGCAATAATTATAGGATTGTACAGTTGCATAGGTTGGCATGGAGGGTATGATGGGCTATTGGTTATCAAAATCATACGAAATAGGAATAGGAGTAGGCCATTTGATTCCTTGAGTTTGCTCCACCATTCGAAAGGATCATGGCTAATCTGATATTCCATACATCTACCTTCCCGTGTTTCTCAACTGATCAAGAATTTATTTATTTTGCAAGGACTCTGTCCCACAGCCTCGAGTATAGAAGATGGGACATCATATTGCAGCTGTACAGGACATTGATTAGACCACTTTTAGAACACTGCATTCAATTCTGGTCTCTCTGTCATAGGAAAGATGTTGTTAAACCTGAAAGGGTTCAGAAAAGATGTACAAGGATGTTGGTGGGATTGAAGGGTTTGAGCTAAAAGGGAGAGGCTGAATAGGCTGGAGCGTTTTTCCGTGGAGCATTGAAAACTGAGGGATTACTTTATGGAGGTTTATAAAATCTTGAGGGGCATTGATTGGTGAATAGTCAAGGTCTTTATTCTCAGGGTAAGGGTGTCCAAAATTAGATAGGTTTAAATGAGAGGTGAAAGATTAAAAAAAATAATCTGAAGGACAACTTTTTCACTTGGAGAGTGGCGCATGTATGGAACAATCTGCCAAAGGAAGTGGTGAAGGCTGGTACAACTACAACATTTAAGAGACATCTGGATGAATACATGAATTGAAAGGGGTTAGAGGGATATGGGACAAATATTGGCAAATAGGACTAGATCAGTTTAGGATATCTGGTCTCAAGCCTCTGACAGAAAAAAACCCTCATCTTAAATTGGCACACTTTTATTCTGTTCCTCAGGTCCCCTTTGAGGGAAAAACATCCTATCAGCATTTACCCTGTTAAGCCATTAAGAATCCTGTATGTTTCAATGACATCATCTCTCATTCTTCCAAACTCCAATGAGTATTGTCTCAAGTATTTAGCTTTTGCTCATAAGACAATCCCTCTATACCAAGGATCACCTGAGTGAGCATTTTCTGAACTGCCTCCATTGAAAGAATATTTCCTTAAATAAGAAGTCCAAAACTGCTACAGTTACAGCAAGACTACCGTACTTTTATGCTCCAACCCCCTTGAAATAAGGGCCAACATTCCATTCATCTCCTAATTACCTGCTGCACCCTTATGGCTTGTTTTCTGTGTTTCTTGCACAAGTACTCCCAATGTTCCTTTGTGTTGTAGCTTTCTGCAGATTTTCTCCATTTAAATAATATTATATCTTCTTTTGTATCAAAAGCAGTATGTAGATCCACGGGGGGTGGGGGTGGGGGTCGGTGCAGGCAGGGGGTGGTGGTGATCATGAGGTTGGATATGTGGACACTGTGTGAGTAAGAGAGCGAGAGTGATGAGGAATAAATTTGTTTCATTTCCTTATGAGTCCCAAAGCACTAGAGCTGGCCTTTTATGCTGCTTACTTCACATCTGGCAGCATCTGTATCTGTCATGGAGCTGGTGACCTGATTCCCATTAGCGAACCCTACCTGGAACCAAAATCAGAACATTTGGGCCACATTCTTATAGAGAAAATTCAGGCCCTCGTGTTAAATAAAACTTATGTGGGAAACCCTTAAAAATTTGCTGCTCCAAATTAGAGGTTAATGCCTAGCACTATCACAACAATTGAAAAAATTTAAATAAATTTTAGGGAGCTGCAGTTCTTTTTTGCAACAATTATAAGGATCAAATGGGGCTTATGTATGAAATGATGAAATACATATAGACAGTTCAGTGTTTTGATTATAGCAAATCAGGATCTGCAGTCCTAAAATAAATTTATGTTATTTCTTCATTTTGAACTTCCCAATCCCTGTGCTTAGCTGCTTTGCTTCTTTAGGCACAGTGAAATAAAGAAACCAATGCCTATTCTGAGAGTAGATATGCCTTAGTAAACTGTACATAGTTGAATTTCAGATTATAATAAAAGTGAAATTGGTACATTAGTATTGTGACTCATAGCTTCTCTGCCTCATGATTTTTACTCTGAAAACAGTTTTTAAATCAATTGTACATATATCAACCACCCACCTCTAAATCATGTATATTATGAAGTACTTTATCGAGAACTGATTACTAGAACTGCATTAAAATATGCAACTAAAAGCAAACCTACCGCTGGGTTTAGGAAAACCTAACTGCACACTTTGATAACATACAAAGTGCACACCTGTGCAATTTCATGTGCCATTTTAATTTGTTTAACAGTCAGGTTCACAGTGCAACTTGTGGACCATGTTGAAGGGCATGAAGACTGTATTTTTGGAGGTGAGCCAAAGAGTGTCCCATCGCAATTCCTCAGTACAGTATCCCAGCTTGACACAGGGGTTGAAGACACACCCCCACCAAATCTCACTCCTCACCATTTGCATTCCCTCCATCCAAAGAAGGGTCTAGGCCTGAAGTGTCAGCCTTCCAGCGCCTCTGGTGCTGCTCGGCCTATGTGTTCATCCAGCTCCACACCTTGTTATCTCACCATCCCATGGCCCCTCAGATGGCCCATTCCACCTCAGCAACTCTTGAATCTCCCCCACAGCCTCCTGCCCCCTACATACTTGTGTAAAGTCCTCTGATTACATGCAATATGAATAGATAAACAATTATGGGAAAAAATAAATCTCCCACCATTTAATAGAAGTATAGAGAAAGCTTGCATTCTGCTATTTAAACAAAATTTGTATTATTTGTAATCCTGTTAACTGTGTCAACGAGAAACCACAAAGAATGAATTTTGTTATTACAACTGCTTGAAACTGTTACTCATTCTGAGACAAATGGAAAAAAAAACATGCATTGTGCTGAAAAACCATTAGCACTTGAAACATGTCTGAGCACTGATAATGACCAAAGCTTTCCAAATAATAATGCTCTTTTGAATGGAATGACCAGAAGGTGCTCACTTCAGTTTCAAAACAAAGTATCTTCCAATTGATGCAAGGGTGAAAGAGGTTAGATCTTTTCAAGAATCAAAACCATTTTTTTCTACATCAGCCAAAACCATTTAAGTCTTAGCAGAAAAGATGACGGGACAACTTGATGGGGCACTTTGTAACATTTTTCATTGCATTATGTCTCCATTGAAAATGCACTGTAATATATATGAACAAACACAGAATGCTGGTTCATACAAGCATCATTTAAAAGATGGATCTGTATAATCAATCACTGTATTAACAACACATCTACATGACAATACTAAATCCAATAGTGACATCTGAAAGTATAAAAACACCTCTCACCTTCTTTCAAAATGTTCTAGAATGCTCTTATGGAAAATGGGGCAGGGTAGCAAAATGGAATAAAATCAGATTTCTTCTTAAAAAAATCAAGTGTGGCTATTTGCACATCAAAAGACACCTCTGCACTGGATAAAAATTTAACCCCACATGTTCACACAAATTCTTGAAGTTTACCACCACTATCACCAATGTAAGGTACAAATATTTTGGGGGGGGGGGGGGGGGGGTGAAATGGTGGTTCAGTAATTAGCAAGTTGCCTCACAGCGCCAGGGGCCCGGGTTCAATTCTACCTTTGAGTGACTGTCTATGTCGAGTTTGCACATTCTCCTATATATGCGTGGATTTACCCCAGGTGCTCTGATTTCCTCCCCGAATCCAAAGATGTGCAGGCCAGGTGGATTGGCTATGGGATATCCAGGATTACTGGGATGTGGTGGATCTGGGTGGGATGCTGTTCAGAGGGTTGATGTGACTCGATGGACTGAAAAACCTGTGTCCACATTGCGTACAGTTCTAGTCACCGCATTATAAGAAGGATGTGGAAGCTTTGGAAACGGTGCAGAGGAGATTTACTAGGATGTTGCCTGGTATGGAGCAAAGGTCTTACGAGGAAAGGCTGAGGGACTTGAGGCTGTTTTCATTAGCGAGAAGAAGGTTGAGAGGTGACTTAATTGAGACATATAAAATAATCAGAGGGTTAGATAGGGTGAATAGGGAGACCCTTTTTCCTAGGATGGTGACGGCAAGCACAAGGGAGCATAGCTTTAAAATTGAGGGGTGAAAGACATAGGACAGATGTCAGAGGTAGTTTCTTTACTCAGAGAGTAGTAAGGGAATGGAACGCTTTGCCTGCAACGGTAGTAGATTCGCCAACTTTAGGTACATTTAAGTTGTCATTGGATAAGCATATGGACGTACATGGAATAGTGTAGGTTAGATGGGCTTGAGATCGGTATGACAGGTCGGCACAACATCGAGGGCCGAAGGGCCTGTACTGTGCTGCAATGTTCTATGTAGGGATTCTACGATTCTATAAAATATAACAACAGTGAAAGATATGACGAATGTTGTCAATCATAAACATTGCAAACCTGAGACCAGACATCTCCTGTTAGAAATCAATGATGTCAAAAATGCATCAAGGATGACAGGAGGTTATAATTAATAATGATCTACAGTAAAACTATAAAAATACTGAAAATAAACTTGGCTGTTCTGAGCCGATAGTTACGAAACATTTCAAATTACTCAGCATGGGAGACAGGATCGCCTCAAATTATTGAATATGCATCATATTATACATTTGAGTGTAAATTTTAAAAAAGCCTTGATGTCTAGATAACTACTTTATAATGATCTATGTCAGTAAAAGTAATATGTAATCATCATTGTTTTATGGATTCATAACCATAATTGATGAAACTGACATTTAGTTCTGCTCCCTTGGCTTTTGAACAAGCAAATTCAACTGCAACATTATAAAACATAGATTGAACATCAGATGCTACTAAAAATAGGAGCTCATTTTAATCCTCCTTGAATTTTCTTTAACTATGTCGTTAACGTGAAATGCATAAAGATTTATTCTCAAATTCTGAGGCTTTCCTACCTCAGATACAATGATATATGCTTTACCTGTGCCTAAGATTAAATGGTTAACAAAACACAGATGTGAGATGATCTTTTACTCTCATAATTTAATAGCTGAATGTTGCTATCTGTGTTATTTTCACCCATTCTTTATATCAGCTGCTAATATAATGAAACTGATTGGTGTATAAACTGAAATGTGTTCCATGAATACAAGCCAGCACTGTACCTTTTTGGGTCAATCAATTTGTAAACCTTTCCACTATGTGCTTCTGTCACACTCTTGCTGCTTGCCAAAATGTAAACCTCACCTGCAAACACCAAATTAGAAAGTTTTCAAACTCATTGCCTTCAGGCAGTCTGTGTATCACTATTTATTAATGTATTATTCATATCCCTTAAGAAAGTATTTCAACCAAATTTCATGATTGTCAATTTTCTTCTCACTCAAAAGTCAACTTATCTTTGTAAACATATGTCAAATCAAGTCAACATATACATTTTTTTACAATGACTCAAAGCCAGCTGTAGGAACGTAGGAGTAAACTATTTCATCCCAAAAACCTACTCTACCATTAGATGAAATTATGGATTATCTGTGATGTAATGTCACATTAATGTTTTTGCCCGTAACTCGTGATACCTTTGGATATTAAAAATTCAAGTTTCTGATTTAAAATTTACAATTGATCTAGCGCTAAACACTGTTTGTAGAAGAGAGTTCCAAACATCTACTACTATTTGTGTGTTCAAGTATATCCTAGAGCAGAACTTAACAGTGCTAGCAGAACTGGGAACTGTACGGTATGGGCTGAATATTCAGACAGGACACAAAACATTAGTTCCTGATGGTGGGTTGAGTTTAAGAGATGAAGTCAGAACTGATCCAGGATTCTTGACTTCCAGTGACAGGAATGTCTTTTCCCTACATTTTCAGGCCACAAATTCTTATTAAATCACAATTTATCCAACTAAAGTCAGAACTTCAAGATTAAGCTGACAGCAAATAAAAAACGTGCACAATCTGATTTAGAGCTTGTTAAAATGTAGTGCACTAATTTAGGTGGTCCATTTAAATTATAGGTGAGTGGTTGAGTCTGGTGAACACTGAGACAAAGGGGAGGGATCAGGAAGAAGAAAGGTGGAGGCGTTTCCAAGATTTGATTGGAGAGGTGCAGGATTTTTGTGGATCCCAGGAAATCATATTGAATCATGAGGGTGCAAATGTCAGGGTAAAAGATTTTAAATTGCAAAGATGCCATCTGAATATAATTTAGACAAAGGCTGCAAGAAGCTACAGCAGAGAAGGATTTGGGAGTCCTCATACACAATCACAAAAATCTAGTGTACAAGTTCAGCAAATAATAGGGAAGGCAAATGGACCATTGGCCATTATTTCAAAGGGAACGGAACACAAAAATAGGGAAAAAACTATAATTGAAATAATTGAAAAAAACTATACAAGGTCAAGTTACACGGGACCTGGAATACCGTGAACAGTTTTTGTTTCTGTGGTTGGTTCACTCACCATGCTGGTTCCTTAGTTTCCAGACATTAGTTTACAGGTAATCAACTCCAACAAACCCCAGAGTTTAAACAACAAGCAGGAAAATGCAACCACGCTTTATTGGAGGCTGCACTAATGATGTTACCCAGCAGCGTTATGAAACGTCGGCAAACGAATGAACCAGCTTGGTGAGCGAACCAATCACAGCATCCACAGCAGCATCCAAGCTACAAATCTACTCAAGAACATTCATTTTGATTTTCTTATACATATACAAGCATTGCAGGCAGACCAGAGAAGGTTCAGCATCTCAGGAGCACAAAAGCTGACGTTTCGGGCCTAGACCCTTCATCAGAGAGGCTTCTGATGAAGGGTCTAGGCCCGAAACGTCAGCTTTTGTGCTCCTGAGATGCTGCTTGGCCTGCTGTGTTCATCCAGCCTCACATTTTATTATCTTGGAATCTCCAGCATCTGCAGTTCCCATTATCTCAGAGAAGGTTCACCATGGCCTAATTCTGGGTAATGGGGGACTGTCTTATGAAGAGAAATTGAGTACATTTGGTCTGTATTCAGTGGAGTTCTGAAGAATGAAAATAAACTTCAAGTAAACATATAAGACTGTAACTGGCTTAGCTGTCTGGATGCTGAGAAGTTATTTCCCCTTGTGGGAAAGTTGAGGACCAGAGGCAAAATCTCCTAGTAAAGGGTCACCTATTTAAGACAGAAATGAGGACGACATTCTCCTTTCAGATGGCTGTAAATCTTTTGAATTCCTTGCAGCAGAAACTGTTGAGACTGGGTCATTAGGCATATTCAAGACTGAGACAGATTTTTAATCTGTAATGGAATGAAAAGTTACGGGGAAAAGGTAGGAAAAAGGAGATGAACATTATCAGATCAGCCATTTATTGACTGAACAGCAGAGCAGTCTCGATGGGTCAAACAGTGTATTTCTGCTCAAACATCTTATAGTCTTTTAGGATTGAGGCCTTGACAATATCCTTCAAAACCTAAAAATATTGTTCGACAGCCACTCCATGCTTACAGAACCACTTTACTCATACTGGGGTGTCTTTTATAGGCCACCTGGAGCTGCACTGCAATCGCCTGACAGGTATTGCCACTTACTGCTACCCTGCCTTGTGATCTTTCAAGCTGCAAGGGGCTGTTGCCAGCCCTTTAAAATTAACATTAAATTGTGTACTTCTGTGTAAGTACACATTTTTATTTTTCCATTTTGCAGTTGAGCTTTGCTGATTGAATTCTTCCCCCAATTTTCTCTCCTGAAAGGACTAGCTTGAATCTTTAGACTCCATCCCTTCGAACCAGACTCATCAACCACCAAAAATAGTTTTCCTATAGCTAGTTCATCTACTCCCATGAATAACTTGAAACTTCAATCAAATAATCTCCCAACATCTGAAATTCCAGAAATACAATCTTAGTTTGTGCAATATTCCTCTTCGTAGATTAAACACTGGAGTCCAGCTATCCTTATTTTACATACACCACATACTAAAAATAGGCTTTCAGAAAACTTGCTTTAAAAATGATTTAAATTTGTTTTGTCTTTATTTATATAAATGTTACTGCATTTACTACATGGCGAGGGTTAGGGCAAATTAGATATATGGGTAAGATCTACAAGAAAGTTTTGCAAGGAGGAATTGGAGGAAATGAAAAGTAAAGTCCATTATGTCCTCACACTGATACTGTTTATTATTAAACTTTTGATGTCTATTATCTAAAAAATCTTGTTATCCAATACGATATTGGATACAATACTGATTAATAAATATTGATTCTTAGAAATACAACAGTACATGCTCACATTTATAAAGTGAGATCACTGAACTAAGGAATACCACGTTCTCAACTTCTTCAATAAGAATAATCTGTGAAATCACAGTGGATACAGATGCGAAGATTCACCACCCCATAAAACTTTTTCAGCTGCCAAGCACTGACAAGCTCCATTAAATTTGACCTTGTTCCAGAATAGATATACTTGCAATACTATCTTACTGTACATTCAAATAAAAATGTGGAAATTAAGGAAGGCATCAAAAATACAATAAATCCACTCCACAATACTATACTTGCAATGCATAAACAAAGTGTGTTGCAGTAATGATGACAGTAACTGCTTGAACCACTTATCTCAGCTGTTTTGCTGCAGATAGGATCTTTTAAGTAACTGAGACAGGCTTCTTAGTCCTGACATGGGATCCCCTTTGGAGCCACAGAAAATGGCTATAGCTTTCTCTATGACCTTCCATTGTTTAGCATGGCTAAGTGTCATTTTGTTAGTTGGAGTCAATTTTTTTTACATTTAAAAAATCCATTCATGGCATGTGGATGTCATTCACTAGGGCATCATTTATGGACCATCTCTAATTGCCCAGAGCGCAGTTAAGAGCCAATCACACATACAGGTCAAATTTCCTTTCCTAAAAGGATGTTGGTGAACAGTAATTGATTGTTGTCACATGGATCCCGTTAAAGCAGTTTAAAAATCCAGGTTTTTATTGAATTCACATTTCATCATCTACCATGGTTGCTTTTGAACCCACCTCCCCAGATCATTATCCTAGGGCTCTAGACCAATGGTCCTGACACATTACCACTTCACCAATACATCCTAGATAATCAAGCACATTGCCACTTCACAAGCTTTCATTTTTAAATCATCCATTTTACTTGTCTAGACTATGCTCTAGAACTTGAGAAGCAGGAGCAGAAGTATGTCCAGAAGTTGTCCAGTCCATCAGGCTGCCCCACCCTTTGGCAAAATCATGGTTGATCTGTTACAGGTCTCACCTCTTCATTCGTGCCAGCTTGTCACAGCCCTAAGTTCACTGCTTTTCAAAAATCTATTTCCTTTAACACTTTCAATGATCTTTTCCTCCACAACTCTCCAGGGTACAGAACTGCAGATGTTCAGTAGCTTCTGGGAGAGAAATTCATTCACATATCAGTTTTAAATGAGAGTCCCCTTGTTCTGTAACTATGCCCCCCAGTTCAAGATTTTGTCAGCTAGTGAAAACATCTTATGAACATCTACCTTGTCTGGTTCCCTTTAGAATTTTATATGTTTCAGTAAGATCACCATTCATTCTTCCAAAAGGTAAGTCAAGATTTTTCAGCCCAGGAACCAGCTAGTGAATCGCTTTAAATCTATCCAATGTGAGTACATCTTTTCTTAAATAGAAGGACCAAAACTGTATACAAGTACTCTAGGTATAGCCTTAAAAACATCCTATAGAGTTGTAACAAGACTTGCCTATTTTTAAACTCCAAATGCCAAGATTCCATTTGCTTTTCTAATTACTTGTTTCACCTGCAGGAGAACAAGCAGAATGCTCTGCACTGCATTTTTTTTTACTCACTCTCCATTTGAATATTTGTCTGCCTTTTGATTCTTTCTACCAAAATGCTTAACCTCACACTTTCTTGTATTTAAACTTCATCTGGCAAGGTTAGGCCTGATCACTCAACCTAACTATTGCCACTTCCAGACACCTATGTCCTCTTCACGACATGCTCTCTCATCTATTCTGGTGTCATTAGCAAAACTGAATGACATTACACTCTGCTCTCCTCTTCTCAAGGCATTAATAGAAGTTGATAGCAGGCATTAACGCAGGTCAATAGAGTGGTCAAGAAGGCATATGGCATGCTTTCCTTCATTATACAGGGTACTGAGTATAAGAGTTGGCAGGTCATGTTACAGTTGTCTAAGACTTTGGTTCGGCCACATTTAGAGTACTGTGTACAGTTCTGGTCACCACATTACCAAAAGGATGTGGATGCTTTGGAGAGGTGCAGAGCAGGTTCACCAGGATGTTGCCTGATATGGAGGGTGCTAGCTATGAAGAAAGATTGTGTAGATTAGAATCATTTTCATTAGAAAGACGGAGATTGAGGGGGGGCCTGATTGAGGTCTAAAAAATCATGTGGCGTATAGACAAGGTGGATAGCAAGAAGCTTTTTCCCAGTGTGGGGGACTCAATTATTAGGGGCCATGAGTTCAAAGTGAGACGAGGAAAGTTTACGGGAGATATGCATGGAAAGTTCTTTACGCAGAGGGTGGTGGGTGCCTGGAAAGCGTTGCCAGCGGAGGTGGTAGACACAGACACAGTGTCTTTTAAGATGTATCTGGATGGGTACATGGATGGGCAGGGAGCAAAGGGATACAGACCCTTAGAAAATAGATGACAGGTTTAGACAGACGATCTTGATCAGCGCAGGCTTGGAGGGCTGAAGGACCTGTTCCTGTGCTGTAATTTTCTTTTGTTCTTTGTTGCAAAAAGAATTGATGCCCTTGATCATTATGACAATGCACTGTTGTGTCTTTCCAACCTGTAAAAGACCCATTGATTCCAACTCTCTGTCTTCGGTATATTAACCAATCCTCAAAGCATTCTAATACATTAACCCCTAGTACGTAACTTTATCTGATGCAATAACTTTGTCTGACATCGTACTGAATACCTTCTGCAAATCCAGGTACACAACATCTACTGGTTTCTCCTTATCAACTCTAGTTGTTACATTTGTCAAATCTGATTTCGTTTTCACAAAACCATACTGACTATTTGATTATGTTAAGCTTTCTAAATGCTCTCCTAATTCTTCCTGTGGCTGACAAGAAGCAAAGAGTAGTGATAAACTGGTCCCTTTCAGAATGGCAGGCAGTGACCAGTGGCGTTCTACAAGGTTCGGTGCTGGGACCGCAGCTATTAACAATATACATTAATGATATAGATGAAGGCATTAAAAGTAATATCAGCAAATTTGCTGATGACACAAAGCTGGGTGGCAGGGTGAAATGTGAGGAAGATGTCATGAGAATACAGGGTGACTTGGACAGGCTAGGTGAGTGGACGGATGCATGGCAGATGCAGTTTAATGTGGATAAATGTGTGGTTATCCACTTTGGTGGCAAGAACAGGAAGGCAGATTACTATCTAAAAGGAGTTGTTAGGTAAAGGGGAAGTTCAACGAGACCTGGGTGTTCTTGTATATCAGTCAATGAAAGCAAGCATGCAGGTACAGCAGGCAGTGAAGAAAGCTAATGGCATGCTGGCCTTGAGGAATTGAGTATAGGAGCAAAGAGGTCCTTCTGATTCTGTACAGGGCCCTGGTGAGACCGCACCTGGAGTATTGTGTGCAGTTTTGGTCTCCAAATTTGAGGAAGGACATTCTTGCTATTGAGGCAGTGCAGCGTAGGATCACGAGGTCAATTCCTGGAATGGTGGGACGATCATATGTTGAAAGATTTGAGCGACTGGGCTTGTATACACTTGAGTTTAGGAGGATGCGAGGGGATCTGATTGAGACGTATAAGATTATTAAGGGATTGGACAATCTGGAGGCAGAAAGTATGTTCCCGTTGATGGGGGAGTCCAGAGCCAGAGGTCACAGTTTAAAAATAAGGGGTAGGCCATTTAGAACAGAGTTGAGGAAAAACTTCTTCACCCAGAGAGTGGTGGATATATGGAATGCTCTGCCCCAAGAGGCAGTGGAGGCCAAGTCTCTGGATACTTTCAAGAAAGAGATAGATAGAGCTCTTAAAGATAGTGGAATCAAGGGTTATGGGGATAAGGTAGGAACAGGATACTGATTGTGGATGATCAGCAATGATCATAATGAACGGTGGTGCTGGCTCGAAGGGCCGAATGGCGTACTCCTGCACCTATTGTCTATTGTTCCCAACAGCCCTATAGTAACCTGCTTTCTGTTTCCCTCCCTTCTTGAATAGGGGTCATAAATTAGTAGTTTTTCAATCTACTGGAAACCTCTTGGAACCCGTTGAATTCTACAATATTTTGATTAATGCTTTCATTATCCCTGCGGCCACTTCCTTTAAATGATGAATGCACAAGTATATGTTGTCCTCAGGAGGTTCTGGGTGCAAACATTGAAAATCATTTGACACATACTTGTGGTATTGAGGTATCTTTCCATTCATTGGTGGATATTTTCTATAGCTTTCCTAATTTTCCACTGCCTTAACCAAAGTAGCGTGACAAGCAGGGCACAAAACTCAACAATCTTTATGGAAAACTCTGTATTTTATATACTATTTTAACTAGATACTGCAGTTCATAGGCATAGAGCAGTTTAAGATTTTATTGCTTGTCTCACTCAGACCTCCTTAAGTGATTGCTTGCAGATTAGACTCCCAAAAATGATCTCTCTGCCAGGTCACAACAATGAATAAGGCTGTCTGATCAATTATCAATGGTGGAAGCTCAGGAAAGCAGAAAGTGCTGGAGAAGCTCAACAGTTCTTAGAGCAGAGTAGAGAGAACTGTTCTGATGAAGAGTCACTGGACTCGAAACATAACTCTGCTTTTCTCTCCACAGATGCTGCCAGACCTGCCAAGTTTCTCCAGCACTGTGTTTGTTTCATCCCTCCAGCATTCATTTCAAACCTCCATTCTGAAGCCTGTTATTCTTGAGTCATGTTGATTCCAAAATGACTTTTCTCTCTTCTCCCCCTACCAATTCTTCGATAATAACATGCATTCATGTAGATTTCAGCTCCTGTAACATTATAAAGCATCTCTGGTCCTTATCAAGAATGTTATCAGTGTTTTCCTTATTCTCAAACTATTCAAAATGGCACTGAATCATGGTGACAAATATAAGCTTTTAATTATATTTTACTGTATTCTTTTTGTGAAATACACGTGACAATAAATCATTCATTCAGTCTAAAGTTGTCAGATAACAAAATGAGCTGATTTTAGGAACAGGAGTCCAATAGCTTATTCAATGAGGCAGAATGTACTAAAGGAGTGGGGAGAGGGGGAGAGGGGGAGAGAGAGAGAGAGAGAGAGAGAGAGCGCACGAGAGCGCGCGCGCTAACGATCCTCAAGAGACCGGAATCAACAAAGAACAGAGAGCTCAGAGGGTACATGGCTTGAGGAGGTTACAGAGATAAGGATGGAGGAATTAGAATACAAGGCTGAAAATTTTGAAATTGAGATCTTTTAGGAGTCAATATGAAGTGGATGTGCTGGTGTTGGACTGGGGTGGACAAAGTCTGAAATCACATGACACCAGGTTATAGTCCAACAAGTTTACTTGAAATCATAAGTTTTCAAGCGTAGCCCTTTCATGTGACATCACCTGATGAAGGGGCTACTCTCCGAAAGCTTGTGATTTCAAATAAACCTGTTGGACTATAAACCTGGTGTTGAGTCAATATGAGTCAGTGAACATGGAAGAAAAATGGGTGAAAAGGAATCGGTGTACGCCTGGACAAAGCTAACAGATACAGTCACTCATTAATCAATTGCAATGTATCAATTGTACAATAAGAGAATTTCTTTTGACTAAGGCATTATTTTTCAAGTCTGAAAGAAAAATTATAAAGGATGCACATGTATAATGTATGGGGCATGCTGCACAGATTTGTAAATATGCAATTTAACGCTTGATTTCATAGCATGTCATAAAACATATGAGCTGTGTTACCTGAACCATTTGCTGCTTTTGATACTTTCTTTCTACCATGGATATTGGATCATGATGCAGAACATCACTGGAAATTGGTGTGAGATGGTGAATTACAAAGAACCTAATTCTTTTACATAATGTGCATTTTCAAAACATCAGTTAATTTTTCTGAATTGTAACCTAAAAATTCTGTTTATCCTATTAAATATATTTCTTTCGAGCAGATGCTTTAGCAGCAACAATCATCGCAAACATTGAGTTGATTACCTAATTCATCTTCTCCAAATCCCAAAAGCGTTCTTGAGATATGACCACTAAGAGAGTTTTCGCAGGCAGTGCTCGTGCCAAGGCACAAGGTTCGTTCCTGCCACAGTTTGTTCAAAGGGTTTTGTTGAAGGCTCATCAGTTGCCTAAAATTGTGGAAAAGATTGATCATTACTCATACACTACAAAAATACTAACTTCTATAGCCATACCTCAGTTTCTGAAATAAAGTAAGATTTTCTGAAATATTTTAGAACATTTGTGATTTCCAAACTAGTTTAACCACCTGCACCAGGTATTTAGAGGGCCATTAAAACACCACTGCACTAAAATAATACTAGTTAGGTTTTAAAATTTTAATTACAGCCAGAATGTATACTGATTACATGTACTAATATCTACAATAACTGGAGGAATCTGAATCCCATTTCATTTCCAGAGACACGTGAAAAACGAAGACATGCACCACAAATAAGAATCCTACCAGAGAATCTCAATTAAGTCAGCTGACTTAAAGCTAATTTATCCATTGGCTTTACATTATATGTCATCTTTTCAATTATGAATTTAGTTATAATTCAAATCTGAATGCATATGCAAAATATACTCTTAAAATTTCATTTGTGGTCTGCATTGCTATGGCAATCAAAAAATTGAGAATTATTGCTTCAGTTAGGGTAAATGTAGCAATTTGGTTCACATGCATTTAATTGGCATCTTTAATTTCACTGGTCGATTGCAACACAACCTGTTTTGTCTATCTGCCAATTGCATCAGAAATGGTTACAAGCACAGCTGGAGATGAAGCTTTCTGCCAATTTAAATTTCACAGGTGTTCTTACCTACACAATGTTAGTTGAAACTAATGAATCATGCTGTTGGGTGGTAAGTTTTTCTAACACTTTCTGAACAGTTTTTATTGTTCCTATGGGTTTATATTGGCAACATTATACAGGTATGAGATCAATTTTACTCTCATGCTGGCACAAGGCTGAAAGTGTAAAAAAGGTCCACTAAACCCTTGGATGACTTACTTCCTACTAAGTAAATACTTGGAAAACAGAAGGGAGTTATGAAAGCAAAATGCATAACATTTCCAACCCACATTATCTAAAATACATACAATGGAACATTAAGAAAACATTTATTCCATCAAATGGACTCAACAAACTGAGAGAACTATTCTGAATCTAGATGAGTGGTAACTCTACTCCCCAAGTAAGTTACCAGCAATGTTCACAGAATGATGATGAGTTGAATCAACAAAATTATTTTAACTTGCATAACTTGGGCAGTAATTAGATGGAGTAAATTATTTATCTGCTGTAGGATTTACTTAATTTTCATTCAATTGATTTCAAATGATAATTTTATGAGTTCCATGATGTGAACATTACACCAGGGCATTTTCCTCAAAGTCCATTAAATAGCTACCCACCTCCATTCAACCAGTAGATACAAAATTCAAAATAAAGAGTTAATATTAAAGATTTGGTTCTAGCTACACAGTTCATTGAATTACTGTTGACTTATGTCCATTTACCTAGATTTGGAATTAACTGAGTAATTTGAAAAATATTTTTCCCTATCTTATGTAAGACCTTTTTAAGTCAGTAAATTTGGGAAGAATGAATTCAGTTGTAAATAACCATGAAGGTTTCAGAACAATACAAACACCTTGCATTAATTGGAATTAAATTTGCAATTTCACTCAGAAAAGCAGTAAATGTGCCTGTGGGGAACAGACAAAATTGCAGTGTTCAATGGAAGGGCTCTTCTCAACTTTTAGTTAAGGGGCAATTGGCCTTAAACTCCCCAATGAGGCTCGGAAATGCCAAAATATTAAAATTTATTATCCAATATAGACATTGTTCAAATAACGTCAGAAAATATTGGAGACACTCAGCAGATCTGGCAGTATCTGTAGAAAGAGAAATAGGACTGAATTTTCCAAAAATTTGGCGAAATGTCAATTTCAGTGTGTTTCAGGAAGGGCTTTCTCTGACGTCTAGTGAATTTTATTTGATGAATTTACAGTTATTGTTGTCATCAGCAATCACTCACTAGCGAGTATGATTGTTCACTGATGAAATTCCGTTTTGGGTTCTGTGCATCCTCGTGTGGCTAATAAGCTCAATTCTAGACTTGCAAATCCAATCACAAATTTGGCAAGTGTTTCCAGGAGAAGGAATAAGTCCTTGGCTTTGAGATCACAGGCATTCCTTTTGTTGGTCCCTTCTTTGTTCTTCCTCTTGCCAAAGGATGTTCAGGGAATTGTGACCCTTCATTCAGCTTCAATTCTGAAAGAGGGTCTCTGATGTATTGATATCTATGCTACATTTCCTGAGGGAAACTTTGAAACATATTTTTGAAATACATTGAAACATATCTTTAGTCATCCTGTAGTGGATTTTTCTTGAGTTGGGTGAAGAAGATTTGCTTCGGCAGCCAGAACTCCTAAGCACGTGGTCGGCCCAGTGGAATTGGTTTCAGGTGATAATGGCCTCGATGCTGGTACTATGGACTCCTTCAAGAGTGCTGATGTTAGTATGCTCATCCTCCAAGGTGATGAGGAAAATCTGTCTCAAATAAAGTTGATGGTACTTCTCAAGGGCCTTGAAGTGGTGTCTATACATAACCCAAGTTTTGGAGACAAACAGAAGAGTCACAAAGATGACTGCCTTATACACAAAGATCTTAGTATTAGCATGATATCACAGCCATTGAAGACTCTCATCTTTAAGTGTCCAAAGATGGTGCTTGGAAATTGGATGAGGTGTTGGATATCTGCATCGATGCCAGCCTTAGATGAGTGGCGAGTTTCTACCTACATAAAGTTTTGGGACAATTTTTCCATTGGTTTTAATGGAGGAATGGACTGGAACTTGACCTGGAATGAGTTGGCAAATAACTTAAGTCTTTTTGAAGTTGATATTCCAATAATGATTATTAATCAGTGAAGCTGAGAAATAGATAGCAAATAGCGGCCTTACCTTACTCAATGAAGAATGAATGGAACTTTCCAAGTGCACCAAAGGAGAAAGGATATGGTCTCAACTTAGGCATTGTTCTCTCTGACAGTAGGGACATCAGTGGTTTGTATTCTGCCAAGCCCACTCAAGCTTCTGACCTGGTTCTAGCATTGTTTCAAGCATAAACAATAAAACTGAACTCAAGAGATGAGATGAGAATGACAGCCCTTGAAATCAGGGTAGAATTTGGCCAAAGGTAGCATCAAGGAGAACCAAAACAAATTCAGTAAATGGAAACTGGTTGGGGGTCATCTCCACTTATTTCAGTCATACCTAGTACAAGGGAAGTTTGTTGTGTGTCGATCATCTCAGCCCCAGGATATTAATGCAAGAATTCCTCAGATTAGTGTCCTAGCCTCAACTTCAGCTGCTTCACCAATGGCTTTCCCTCCACCATAAAGTCCGAAGTGGTGACATTTGATGATTGAAGAATTATGTGTGGTGTCGAACATTGCACTGACAAGATAGCAACCCATGTCCTTATGCAGTAAAACTTGGACAATATTCAGGCTTAGGCTGCTAAATGGAAAATAATACTTCCACTACACAACTGTCAGGCAATAACCTTTTCCAATGATAGTATGTAAACATTTCCCTCTGACGTTTAATAGTTTTATCATTTTTCAATCAGCTACAATCCATATGCTGAGGATTATCATTGACCAGAAACTAAATTGGAATAGTCATGTAAATAACACAACAGCAGATCAGAGGCTGGAAATTCTCCCAGTTCCATTCTACCACCTACAAGGCACACGTCAATGATTATTTCCCATTTGACTGGATGAATACAGCTCCGACAACACTCGAGAACCTCAATGCCATTCAGAAAATTGCAAGTGGGTACCAGTTACAAGATGTACTGCAGTAACTCACTCAGGCTCCGACAGCACCTTCTAAACCCATAACTTATTGTGTAGAAGGACAAAGGCAGCAAGTTCATGGGAACAGCACCATCTGCAAGTTCCCCTCCAAGCTACACGCTAACCTGACTTGGGACTACCAGTATATTGTTTTTTTTTCACTGTCGCTCGATCAAAATATTGAAACTCCCTTCCTAACAGCTCTGTGTGTACCTATCCTCATAGACTATAACTGCTCAAGACACCTAATTAGCGACTTCTCTGGAATTATTAGGAATGGGGAATGGATATTGGCCCCAGCAGTGATGCCCACATCCAGTGAACAAATAAATAAATTGAATTTAACCTATAAAATACGACATGAAAATAAAAAGTAGAAGCCTTGCTCGCTCCTGAGAGACGCAAAGTCTACAATTCTTAGCTAAACATTGAAGAAATATAAATTGTCAAGGCAACCTCAAGTGATGAGGAAGCTAGCTATGATTTTATGTTGAGTGAACTACTACTACACATTGAGACAATAGCATAGATGAAGATCCTTGGGTTTTTCAATTCTTTATTGTGTCAAAGCAGATACCTAAGCAATGGAGACAGGCTAATGTGTTTGCCTTATCCAAATTCATGAAGACGTCACCTTTGAAGTTACCACCAATATTCTCACTCTGCTCAATAACTTAATAGTTGAAGACTAGATAAAATGATGAATAAACCAGCTGTCATCCAGGATAATTGTGCTGTGAACAAGTTGCAAAACCAACTTCATTCATCATAGTTTTCAACCAGCATAATTATGTGGCTATGTATTTTTAGTTTTAAAAAGTTCTTCACTGGTAAGGTAAATCATTCTAATTTGCCTTGAGAGGTGATCATGAGCTTCCTTGAAACACTGGACTAAACCTACTAGAAATAAGCTAAGCATCATTTTGGTGACTTCATGGACAGTTCTTTTTTTGTAAGCCTTGGTCAGGTTTTTTTTGCACTGTCTTCCCAAACTTGTCTCCTTATCATGCCCATTTGGTACCCTACTAGTCATACTCTCCCACAGGCAGAAGTGCTGGTCACTGGTGCAATCTTTAAAGTCAGACTATGCATCAAGTCAATCACTGGAAGTCTGCTGCCCTGCACAGTTCATCCTATGTTCCTGATAAGAGAGTAATTAGCATTCCACTCTGCCAGTGAGGTCAGGTGTGTGTATTTGCTTGTGGTCCCTGCCAATTCTCTGAGATGTTGGTAGAAGTCTGGAGGAACAAGCTGTGAGCTGAAGATACCAGATAACCACTCCTTCATGTCTGGGATTGCCATCTCAATTCCATCTGGCAGGTGAAAAAATGGGAAACTGCATATTAATGAAGCCAGATGATGTAATAATGAGGATGTTAATGCACGTGAGTAAGTCCCATGCTGTTCAAAAGTGAGAATTTTATCTTACCATGCAACATTTATTTTTAAAAAATGGGACTTGGTCTTGACAGCAGGGAGCTCCTCACTGCTGATCACACTTTACTCTCCCAATTTTCTCACCAATTGTTTGTCGTCAGCAGTCGTTTGGTACCTGGATAGATGCTATCTAATAAGTAACATTTTGAGACAAATGATTTGTTGCTTATTTTTTGGTAAGGATCACAAGATGATGTGTGACTAGAGACATACATAGACTAGATATATAAAATAGGAGATTTTACTTCCTAAAAGATATTTTTAAACAAGCTGGGTTTATACAGCATTTCAACAGCTTTATAATCTGTTTCAATGTTATAAAATTTTAGTTGTATTAATTCTGTTTGCATGCCAAACAGCATAAGTAGCAAGTGATAGAGTTAAGCAATCCTACAAGCAATGGATCAAATCTAAGCTGTGCAGTCCTGCCATATCCAATCATGAATGGTAGTTGACAATTAAACAACTCAGGAGAGGAGGCTGCTCAACAAATCTCCCCATCCTCAATAATGGAAGAGCTCAGCACATCAGTGCAAAAGATAAGACTGAAGCATTCGCAAAAATCTTCAGCCAAAAGTAGTGAGTGGATGATCTCTTTTGGCCTCCTCCAGTCGTCTCCATCATAGATGAATTCAATTCACTCAACATGATATCAAGAAATAGTTGGAGGCACTGAATACTGCAAAGTCTATGGACCCTGACAACATTCCAGCAGCAATACTGAAGACATGCTCCAGAACTTTCTGGAACTTTAACCATGTTGTTCCATTACAGCTACAACACTGGCATCTACCCGACAATTTGGAAAATTTCCTGGGTATGTCGTGTACACAAAAAGAAGGACAAATCCAAGCTGGCCAATTCCTACCCCATCAGTTTATGCTCGATAATCGGTAAAGTGACAGAAAGTGTCGTCAACAGTGTTATCAAGCAGCACTTGCTAAGGAATAAATTGGCCACTGATGCCCAGTTTGGGTTCTGCCAGGGTAATAAAGGTCCTGAACTCATGATAACATGGATAAAAGAGCTGAATTCCAGTGGTGGTGTGAGAGTGATAGCCCTTGACATCAAGGCTACATTTACCAAATGTAGCATCAAGAGGCCCTAGCAAATGGAATCATTAGGAATTGGGGGAAAACTCTTTGCTGTTTGGAATCATACTTGGCGAATAGGAAGATGATTGTGGTTGTTGGTGGTCAATCAACTCGGTTCCAGGACATCTCTGCAGGAGTTCCTCAGGAAAGTATCCAAGGACCAACCACAGTCAGCTGTTTCATCAATGACCTTCCCTCCATCATAAAGTCAGAAGTGAGAATGTTTGCTGATGACTGCACAAAGTTCAGCTCCATTTGTGAACGCTCAAACTGAAGCAGTCCATGTTTAAATGCAACAAGAATTGGACAATATCCATGCCATACAAATGCCAGGCAGTGATCATTTTCAGTAGGAAACAATATAACAACTGCCTCCTGACATTACTATCATAGAATCCCCCAACATCAATGTTCTGGGGCTTACTATTGATCAGAAACTCAACTAGACTCATTATAAAAATACTGTAGCTACAAGAGCAGATGAGAGGCTAGGAATATTGTGGTGAGTACCTCATCTCCTGAAACTCACCAAGCCTATCTATCATCTACAAGGCATAAGTTAGGAGTGTCATGGAATATTGCCCAGTTGCCTGGATGAGTGTAGCTCCAACAATACTCAAGAAGCTTGACACCATCCAAGACAAAGCAACCCATATCCACAAGCATCCACTCATTCTACCACCAACGCTCAGTAGCAGCAGTATGTACTATCTACAAGATGCACTATAGAAATTTGTCAAAGATTCTTAAATTGCACCTTCCTAGCTCTAGATCACTTCCATTCAGAAAGATGAGGGCAGCAGATACATGGGAATATTACCACCTGCAAGCCTTGAAACATCCTGACTTGGAAGTATATTGTTATTCCTCAACTGTCACTGGATCACAATCGTGGAATTGCCTTCCTAATAGCATTGTTGATCGACCCATAGCACAGACTGTAGTAGTTCAAGAAAGCAGCTCACCACCACCTTCTCAAGGGCAACTAGGGATAGGCAATATGTGCTGGCCCATCCAGCAAGGCCAGATCCCATGATTGAATAAAAAATATTGAGAAAAATTATCACCCGACAGTTCCTGCTCTGTTCATTATATGCTGAGGCAACTGTTGCAGGTTGTGTCAATGTGAAGGTCACATTTTATCCTGGCTTATAAAGGATAACAGAACATTTTTAATAGCTGGAAATAAACATGCAGCTCTTGAACAGGACAAATAATTTGAAAACAATAAATATTTTCATAGTTCGCTTATGACACAGAGGAATGTAATTTGGCTCATCACGTCCATGCTAATTCTCCATGGAGCAATTCAGTTAATTCCATGTGTCTGCTCTAACCTTGTAGTGCTAAAAAAAATTTCTTTCAAGTGCCTATCAAGTTTCCTTTTGAAATCACTGACTCTGCTTCCTCATGTGTAGCGAGTTCCAAGTCATTATTGCTTCCCTGCTTTTAAATTCACCCTTTCTACTTATGAAATATAAGTACACGTATGGTTGACTATCTACTCCCTGAATATGTCCTGTAAAGATCCATGTACAGAAATCCCTAGTTCCCTCTTTTCCTGTGTACTCTGTGGACTGTACCTTTAAACCCATTTGGCCCCTCCCTGTTCCTTCTGCTGGCCTCTGTCTGTGGCAGTCAATTAGAATCATCCTCATTGTTTGCCACTTGCACTTTTCCAAGATTGGTATCGTCAGTAAATTCTGAAATTTTACCATGTATTTCAATATACAAGTAATTTATATCCTGCAAGAAAGTTTGGTTTTAGCATAGACTCTTGGAAAAACACTATTGTCTATCATCATGCGGTCTGAAAAATAAACATTGATCACAACTTACTACTTTCCGTTCTTAAGCCTTTTTAAACATTCTATTTGGCACCGGTCCTCTGTTTCTGTGAGCTTCCATTCTGTTAACAGTTATGCAGTACCTTATCAAACGTTTTAAAATCCATATAGACAACATCCACCTGATTTCCCTTCATTAACTTTTCTTGTTATTTTTCACCAAAAATTCGAGACAGGTCAAGCAAAATCTCTTTCACAGACTCATGACAGTTATCCTGAACTCAAACTTCTAAGTGCCTGTTGACTTGTTTTCCATGATATGAGTCATAGAGTTCTAAAGCACAGGAAAAGGCCCTTTGGACCACTGAGCCTGTGCTGGTCAAAAACAATAACCTAATGATTCTAATCCTATTTTCTAGCACTTAACTCTGCAGAGCAGAGGCGACCAAGGAGCACAGTCAGGATTGCCAGCAGCCCGGAGCAATTATGTCTATTGGTTGGGAACTAAGGGAGTCCAGTCAGGCCATGTCGATGCCCTTACAGAAGCACTTATTTCTTATTTTTCTAACTTATACTATGTATATATGTAACGTTGTGTGACATTTTTCTTTATTTTGAGTATTTAGTATTAATGTTTAAGAAGCAGCATTATTTTGAAGTCTGACCATGAAGACTATTCTTAACTTTGCCTTCTCCATGACCAGTCTGTCTTTAACACAAACTCATTGTGCCATCATACCACAAAATAAAAGGCATTATACATTGAATCTTACATAGTTGGCAAGTCTCAGTGTCATCAGATTTCTCTCTGTGAGGCCCAGTAAGATCTCTTGCCAAATCTTCACTCACTCACATCGAGGCTCCTTTACTGCCTTCACTATTGCATGCAAATTCCTGCCTCACTTGCTCTCAATCTGTCCTAACCTCCCACATATTAGCCCTGCATAGCTTCTATGCTGCCTACTCACTCACCCGGACGTCTATCCACCTTTTGAACATCTGTACCAGTACAAACAGCTGTGCCACTCTCTCTCGTCGCATTCAATTCCTCCTTTTTACTCATTCCAGGAGCAACAGCCATAACAAGGGCCTGCTGAGATACTTGGTGGGAACATCATGTTTATAAAGTTCGGGAGTTCAGTGGTGAACACTTCAATACAACTGAGATAGTAGGAACTGCCAATGCTGGTGTCTGAGATAACAAGGTGTGGAACTGGAAGAACACAGTAGGCCAGGCAGCATCAGAACACCAGGAAAGCTGATGTTTTCTAAAGAAGGGTCCTGACCCGAAACATCAGCATTCCTGCTCCTCTGATGCTGCATGGCCTGCTGTGTTCCTCCAGCTCTACACCTCGTTACTTCAATACAAGAGCTGTACAACTGGCCAAGGAAGATATGCCTGACGTTGTCGGCTCTTGGAGGACTGCTGGGCAACGAACATATGCTCAGCCCTAGGCAGGAGAGGACCTTGTGCTGTCTAAATGTACAGCGATGAACAGGAGCAGAAGTCAGGAATGTTGGACGCCGTCATAGCCCAGAGGTTGCACGAATGCAGCTAAGCCATGTGGACCCAGATGCCTCAAACATGTATTTGTCTGAATGCTTCTATAGACAGTTTGATAGCAGCAATGGCAGCCAGGAACAGTGTCTTCAGGGTCTGCCAGATACGTGCACAGACCGAACTCCATGATCCCCAGCCAATGGTCCTAATGGCCGAAGGCATGTCAAAAGGAAGACAAAGAATGTCGTGCACAGTCCAGATGCCCCTTCTTCACAAGTCGACAGGGAGGGGGTAGGAGACACCCAGCTAGAGGAGGAAACAACATGTCCTTCAGAAGTCTCTTCTCAAGATAAACCATGCATAGCTTGACCTTCTGACACTTAAGTGTTCAGGTTGAGAAGGATCCACTTGCCTCTGGCAAGAAGACTTGCAACATGTGATGCAAATAACCGTGGGATCATCTGACCAAATGTTCAAGGCCAACAGACTCCACTGCTGACCAGGATCCCTCCCACGCCAGATGTAGAACATGGGACAACTGAAATGTTGTGCAAGGTAAAGAAAGAGAAAAAAAACTTTTGAAGGTGCTTCGGTGGCATTCATAACAGGGAAGTATATATAAAGTCTCACGGTGGCATAAATGTTACTGATTTTACAATACACCTACTAGTTAGAATTCCACCCTCAGTGACTGCCTGTGTGGAATTTGCATTCTCCTCGTGTCTGCGTAGGCTTTCTCCGGGTGCTCCAGTTTCCTCCTACAGTCCAAAGATGTACAGGTTAGGTGAAGTGGCCACGCTAAACTGCCCATAGAGTCCAGCAATGTGTAGGTTTAGTAGATTAACCATAGGAAATACAGGGTTACACGGATAGGATGGGGAGGTGGGTCTGGTTGGGATGCTCTTTGGAGGGTCAGTGTGGACACATTTGGTTACTTTCACACTGTAGGGGTTCTATGCTTGTACGTAACTCTAAATGTAATTGTGCCATGATGGCATTTAACTTCATGCCCATATAGGATATGCAACAGCTTGCTGTCCATGTTGACAGCCAGCTGCAGCTTACTTTTAATTGTATAAATGCATGCATTAATATAAGAGTAAAAAGAATTGCTGAATGTCTTAAAACTTCCATGAAAATATCAACAAAAATAGTTTCCATCCACTTAAAATTAAACTTACAATCAATTACATTGAGCTTCAAAATACTAATAAATTGAGTACAGCTTCACAAATCTAAATTTTCAAAGTTGTTTGCATATCCGCCTAAAGAAAAGAAAATGTATCTCATCATAAATTCCTCAATGGGTCAGCAAGAATTTTAAAATCTGTTCTTGCTGCAAAATGTTCTTTAGGTGCTTACATTTTTCACCATGTGTAAGTGGAAGCTTATATCAACAAAGTTTTATCTGTAAAGAGAGAGAGGCCAGGAAGGAGTATTTCAACCCACAGTAATCTTTAAAAAAAATTTGGTTTTGAGGTAATCCACTGTTGTCTCTTTCAGGAATATTAGATTGCTCATTGCCTCTTACTAACAGTCAGTGTGCATAATGATTACTTTACCTGTTCATACCGCAAAAATTCATCAAGGTCCGGTGTGGGTCATAGGTCTCATATTATGTTACAAATGATGTGTATTTAATGGCTGCCTCATGCTGCACACAAAAAGTGCAGGAAAAGCAAAGGTAAAGGTCCCATGACTATACAAGCCAGTCAGTATACTAAGGGACAACTGCATTTCTCCACTCAGTTTTCATAAAAAGACAGAAAAATTTATGCATTAAAAATTGCAGTTAAAAGTTAGTCAACATACATGGTCACAAAGAAAATGATCACACATTAACAAATCAGCATGTTAATCCAGGTTATTTCCACTTTTATCAATCTCTGCACATGCATTATACACATATAATCTCTAAATAATATAAATTTCCCAAAGATACAAAAGTGCATTTTCTTTGTCTGTTTGCCTGGTATCTCCTCATTCCTAGGGTGATACTTCTCGTCTCAGCGAGTAGATATGGAACGCACTGCCTGAAAGTGTGGAGGAGGTGGGCTAAACTGAGGCATTCAAGATTGCATTGGATGATTATTTGATCAAAAATAACATGCAAGAGTATGAGGAAAAAGGAGATTTGGTATGAGGTAATGGTGTTCATTTAACAAGCTAACGGGTATGATGGGCTAAACAGCCTCATTCTGCATGGTAACATTTCTGTGATTCTGAGGTTCCTTCTTCCAGAGTGAATTTTGTTGTCATAGCAGCTGCTCTTGCTGGTCTTTTCTGCTGCTCAGGAACAGTTGCAATCTGACAGATTGTTATTTGGTACTCTGTGCAGGTAGTGAGATCTCTTTTTAATCTGCTGTCTGTATTGAAGATACAGCATCTCTGTATGCAGATGTCCGCACTGTGATGATACATTCTGATACTCAAGCATCATGAAGCTGATAACTGCTCTACACTGGATCCAAGTTGTCACTGCGTTAGATTTTATGGAGAGCATTGAATGCTTGTACTTTGACTGCCACTCCAATACCCAGCTGTGGTAATGACATGGTAGTTTTTCAAACTGAAATTTGACTTTCTAACATTTTACCTTGATTTTGTCATACATGCCCAATGCTACTTCTGGCTTTGGTAATTTTGTTGCTAGCAGAAGATGCTGTGTGACATTCATCTTTGGACTGCATATTTTTCCATGCATTCAGTAGTGCTTTTCCACTCAAGGATTAACTTATCAAAGTCTATGTTGCATTTTCTCTAATTCTTTATGATGTCTTTCCCAATTGTCACTGCTGCCCTAGCCTTTCCATCTGACTGGGGTTAGTGTGGAAATGATGCCTGGCATTCAATTTCCCAATCCTTTCTTCACAATGAAAGGTCATTGTCACTGTTCATAACATCTCAAATATAGTAAATGACTAAGTGTGTTTTCAGGCATTCTACAGTCTCACCAGTAGTCAGTCATTGAAATCAGGTGTTCCAACACCCAGTCATCTGAATAGTCAATGGTGACAAGATAATCAGTTCTTGAAAGAGTGAATTGATTTCTTTCAATGATCCATGGTTCAGTTTCAGACGTGATGTGTTATAAGCAGCTCTGTAGCTTGTTTAGCTTGACAAGCATGACATTGAGAACTGATGTGGTCCTTAATCTCATTGCTCATATTTGTCCAGGTGAGCAGTTGTTTTTCTCTTCCTCACATTAGAATAAATTCATTGGCTTGCATGTACATGTTTCAACATCTCTTTTCTCACTACCTCATGTCAGGTATAATGACTATTAAAAGTATTGACAAAGATCTGTAGCTCTGGTTATGGATGAGGCTGTTGACTTGCTCACCGAGCTGGCTTGTTCTTGTTCAGACATTTCATCACCATGATAGGTGACATCATCAGTGGAGCCTTCACTAAAGCGATGTTATTCTACTCCGCTTAGAATTTATACTGTCCAGTCCGTTATGGCGAATACTGTCATTTCCGGTTTTGATCTGTATGGGTTTATATATGGGGTCAAATTCTATATGCTTGTTGATTGAAGTATGGGTGGAGACCCATGCCTCTAGGAATTCCTGTGCGTGTCTGTGTTTGGCTTGGGCTACAATGGTTACTTTGTCCCAGTTAAACTGATGGCCTTCATTGTCTGAATGTACAGATATTAAGGAGAGTTCATCGTGCCATTCTGCTGCTAGCTGATGTTCGTGTATTCTGTTGACTAGTTTCCTTCTTATCTGTACGATGTAATGTTTGTGGCAGCCATTGCAAGGTATTTGTAAACGACGTTCATTCTGCATGTTGTGGGAATGGGGTCTTGAATTCTTGTAAATGTTTGTTGTAGTGTGGCTGTGGGCTTGTGGTCCACCATGATTCCTAGTGGTCTTAGGAGTCTTGTTGTCAGTTCTGATATGTTCCTGATACAGGGATGTGTGGCTAGTGTGTTAGGTCACACCGTGTCCTCCTGTTGTTGTCTGTTATGTAGGCATCTGTGGATGAAGTTGCAGGGATATCTGTTTAAGGCAAAGATTTTGTATAAGTGTTCTTCTTCTTCCCGGCGTAATTCTGCAGTGTTGCAGTGTGTCCTGGCCCATTTAAATAGTGTCCTAATGCAGCTTTGTTTGAGGGGGTTGGGGTGGTTGCTGTGGAAGTTGAGGGTTTGGTCTGTATGGGTTGCTTTTCTGTATACTGATGTTTGGAACTCCCCATCTGTCAGTCGTTCTACCTTAACATCCAAAAGTGGAAGTTGATTGTTGGCTTCTTCTTCCCTTGAGAATTTAATCCTTGTGAATATACTGTTGATGGTGGGTCTCTTTTAATTTGTTGCATTTAATAATGCCAAATGTATGCAGGCCAGCAACTCCATCAGCAAGGACAACATACTTAAAATTACTGTGCATGTCTGTGTTTGGCTTGGGCTACTACGGTTGCTTTGTCCCACCACATACTCCGCCTTTAATGGTCAAACATACAAACAGATCAACAGTACGCCAATGGGGTCACCTATCTCAGGAATCATTGCAGAAGCAATCATGCAAAGACAAGAACATACCATTCTCTCTCACATCCAACCTAAACTGTGGATCCAGTACGTAGACAACACATTTGTCATTATTAAATGTAACAAATTAAAAGAGACCCATCACCTCATCAACAGTGTATACACAGGGATTAAATTCACAAGGGAAGAAGAAACTAACAATCAACTTCCATTTCTGGATGTTAAGGTACAACAACTGACAAATGGAGAGTTCCAAACATCAGCATACAGAAAAGCAACCCACACAGATCAAATCCTCAACTTCCGCAGCAACCACCTCAACGCCCACAAACAAAGCTGCATTAGGACACTATTTAAATTGGCCAGGACACATTGCAACACTCCAGAATTATGCCGGGAAGAAGAACTCTTATACAAAATACTTGCCTTAAATGGATATCCCCGCAACTTCATCCACAGATGCCTACCAAAGCAGATAACAACAGGAGGACACAGTATGACCTAACACATTATCCACACTTCCCTATATCAGGAGTATATCAGAACTGACAACAAGACTCCTAAGACCACTAGGAATCATGGTGGACCACAAGCCCACAGCCACTCTACAACAAACATTTACAGGAATTCAAGACCCCATTCCCACAACATGCAGAACGAACATGCTTTACAAAATACTTTGCAATGGCTGCTACAAACATTATATCATACTGACAAGAAGGAAACTAGTCATCAGAATACACAAACATCAGCTAGCAGCAAAATGGCATGATGAACTCTCCTTAATATCTGTACATTCAGACAATGAAGGCCATCAGTTTAACTGGGACAAAGCAACCGTAGTAGCCCAAGCCAAACACAGACATGCACAGGAATTCCTAGAGGCATGGGTATCCACCTACACTTCAATCAATAAGCATATAGAATTTGACCCCATGTATAAAATCCTACAGATCAAAACCGGAAATGACAGTATTCACCATAACGGACTGGACAGTATAACTTCTAAGTGGAGTAGAATAACATTGTTTCATTGGAGGCTCTACCAATGATGTCACCTATCATGGTGACAAAACGTCTGAACAAAAACAAGACAGTTTGTTGAGCAAGTCAACAACCTCAACCACTATTTCAATTGTACAAGACGTCATCTTGGGCTATCATTTTGTTTCTCTTTGCCAATACTCTCTGACATCAACAAGTGTGTAATTGATAATTTCAAGCAATCCTATCATCATTAGTTTCTGCAGCACTTGGGCAATTGCATTTATATTGCATAGTTTGCTTGATTTGAGTAAGATGCAGGGTTGATAACTTCCAGACCTTGGTGAGCTTTTCCTTTCAATAGACAATAGACAATAGGTGCTGGAGTAGGCCATTTGGCCCTTCGAGCCAGCACCACCATTCATTATGATCATGGCTGATCATCCACAATCAGTATCCTGTTCCTGCCTTATCCCCATAACCCTTGATTCCACTATCTTTAAGAGCTCTATCTATCTCTTTCTTGAAAGTATCCAGAGACTTGGCCTCCACTGCCTTCTGGGGCAGAGCATTCCATATATCCACCACTCTCTGGGTGAAGATGTTTTTCCTCAACTCTGTTCTAAATGGCCTACCCCTTATTTTTAAACTGTGTCCTCTGGTTCTGGACTTACCCATCAGCGGAAACATGCTTCCTGCCTCCACAGTGTCCAATCCCTTAATAATCTTATACGCCTCAATCAGATCCCCTCTCATCATTATAAACTCTAATGTATTCAAGCCCAGCCGCTCCAACCTTTCAACATATGATAGTCTCGCCATTCCGGGAATTGATCTCGTGAACCTACGCTGCACTCCCTCAATAGCAAGAATGTCCTTCCTCAAATTTGGAGACCAAAACTGCACACTATACTCCAGGTACAGTCTCACCAGGGCCCTGTACAGCTGCAGAAGGACCTCTTTGCTCCTATACTCAATTCCTCTTGTTATGAAGGCCAGCATGCTATTAGCTTTCTTCACTGCCTGCTGTACCTGCATGCTTGCTTTCATTGATTGATGTACAAGGACACCTAGATCTCATTGTACTTCCCCTTTACCTAACTTGACTCCATTGAGATAGTAATCTGCCTTCCTGTTCTTGCCATCAAAGTGTCTAATCTGTCCACTCACCTAGCGTTTCCTTTGTGCAAGATTTCACATTCTATCTTAGCATCTAACGTTCTTCAGAGGGAACACTATTCTTGACAGCACATTGGCAATCTATTTCAGTTTCCCACAATCTTGTGTCACATTCAAACAAATCTCTGCAAACTAAGCATCATGCATTGCAAATGCTTTGGAACTGTCAGAGGCAGTTTGAGGAAGTTGCAATATATTGGTTTGGAGTTAGACTCCATTATTACTTTCTCTCTCCAAACAAGTACTGATTAAAATGCTCACAAGCAGAATCAAAAGCCAGGTGCTCTTTTTCTATCCTAGTATTGTGCCATTCGGTTTGCAATAAATGCCTTGGATGTAAAATGTAACTAGTCAACCTTACTGCAATAATATGATAAAAACGGCAATGACCTAGTGGTATTATTGCTAGACTATCCATCCAGAAACCCAGCCAATGATCTGGGGACCTGGGTTCAAATGCCGCCATGGTGGAATTTGAATTCAATAATTATGAAAAAAAAGTTCTGGAAATAAGAAGCTATTGATGACCATGAAATCATTGCCAATTGTCGGAAAACCCATCTGGTTCACTGATGCCCTTCAGGGGAGGAAATCTACCACCTCTTACCTGGGCTGGCCTACATGTAACTCCAGACCCATAGCAATGTGGTTGACTCTCAATTGCCCTCTGAAATGGCCTGGCAAGCCACTCAGTTGTATAAATCGCTACAAAGCCTCAAAGAAAAGAAGCTGGATGGATTACCTGGCATCATCCGAGGCACTGGAAAGGGCAACAGCAGTAACAGCCCTGTTGACCCTGCAAAGTCCTCTGCACTAACACCTGGGGCTTAGTACCAAAATTGGGAGAGCTATCTCACAGACTGGTTAAACAACAGCCTAACATAGTCATACTCACAGAATCATACCTTTCAGACAATGTCCCAGATACCACCATCACCTCCCTGGATATGTCCTGTTCCACCAGCAGAGGGGGCAACACAGTGTATACAATTGGGAGGCTGCTGCTCTGGGACTCCTCAACATTGACACTGGACCCCATGAAGTCTCATGGCTTCAGATTAAACATGGGCAAGCAAACCTCCTGCCGATAATCACATCCCGTCATCCCTCAGCTGATGAATCAGTGCTCCTCAATGTTGAGCAACAATTGAGCAAAAGAAGCACTGAGGATGGCAAGGGCACAAAATGTACTCTGGGTAGGAGATTTCAATGTCCACCACAAAGAGTGACTCGGCAGCAGTACTACTGATCGAGCTGGTCGGGTCCTAAAGGATGTAGCTGCCAGACTGTTTCTGCAGCAGGTGGTGAGAGAACTGGCAAAACAGAAAAACATACTTGACCTCATCCTTACTAATCTGCCAGCTGCAGCTGCATCTATCCATGAGAGAATCAGTAAGAGTGACCATCACACAGTCCTTGTGGAGACAAAGTCCTGCCTTCACATTGAGAATAACTTGCATCGTGTTATGTGGCACTATCACCATGCTGAATGGGACAGACTTTGTACAGATCTATCAATTCAAGACTGGGCATCCTTGAGGCACTGTGGGCCATCAACAGCAGCAGAAGTGTACTTCAACACAATTTGTAACCTCATGGCCCAGTGTATCTCCCACTTAACCATTACCATCAAGTCAGGGGATCAACTCTGTTTCAAAGGAGAGTGCAGGAGGGCATGCCAGGAGCAGCAGCATGGGGTATCAACCTGTTGAAGACATCAAACACGACCACTTGCACACCAAACAACAAAAGCTGAAAGTAATAGACAGAGCTAAGTGATCCCAAAACCAACGGATCAGATCAAAGCTCTGCAATTCTACCATATCTAGCTGTGAATGGTGATGGACAATTAAATAACTCGCTGGAGGAGGAGATTCCACAAATATCCCTATCCTCATTGATAGAAGAGCCCAGCTCATTAGTACAAAAGATAAGGCTGATTTGCAGCAACCTTCACCAGAAGTGCCGAGCGGATGATCCATTTCGGCCTTCTCCAGTGGTCCCCAGCATTACAGATACCAGGCTTCAGGCAATTTGACTCTCTCCATGTGATGTCAAGAAATGGTTGGAGACACTGGACACTGCAAAGACTACAGGCCCTGACAACATTCCGGCAACAGTACTGAAGACCTGTGCTCCAGAACTTGCCAATCCCCTAGCTAAGCTGTTCCATAACAGTTACAACCCTGGTACCTATCCGACAATGTGGAAAATTGCCCAAGTATGTCCTGTACACAAAAAGCAGGGCAAATCAACCCTGAGCAATTACTGCCCCATCAGTCTACCCTCAATCATCGGCAAAGTGATGAAAGGTGTCATCAATAGTGCTATCAAGCAGCACCTGTTCAGAAATAACCTGCTCAGTGACACCCAGTTTGGGATCGATCTCAGCTCCTGAACTCATTACAACCTTAGTTCAAACATGTACAAAACAGGTGAATTCCAGATGTGAGGTGAGAGTGACAGCTGTTGATATCAAGGCTGCATTTGACTGAGGTGTGGCATCAAGGATTCCTAGGAAAACTGGAATCAATGGGCATCAGGGGGCAAACTCTCCAGTGGTTGGAGTCATACCTGATACATAGGAATATGATCATGGTTGTTGGAGGTCAATCATCTCTGCAGGAGTTCCTCAGGAGAGTGTCCTAGGCCCAAACGTCTTCAGCTGCTTCATCAATGACCTTTCCTCTATCATAAGGTCAGAAGTGAGGATGTTTGTTGATGATTGCGCAATGTTCGGCACCATCTGTGACTCCTCAGATACTGAAGCAGTCCACGTTTACATGCAACAAGATCTGGCCAATATCCAGGCTTGGGCTGACACGTGGCAAGTGACATCCACGCCACACCAATGTTAGGCTATGAATATCACCAGTTACAGACAATCTAAACACCATCTCTTGACATTCAATGGTGTTACCAACACTGAATCTCCCACGTTCAACATCCTGGGTGTTATCATTGACCAGAAACTCAACTGGACTCACCACATAAACATGGTAGCTACAACAGCAAGCCAAAATCTAGGAATACTGAGACGAGTAACTCACCTTCTGACGACTCAAAGTCTGTCTACCATCTAGAATTTACAAGTTAGGCGTGTGATGGAATACTCCCCACTTGCCTGGATGAGTGCAGCCCCAACAACAGTCAAGAAACTCGACACCATCCAGGACAAAGCAGCCCACTTGACTGGCACTACATCCAAAAGCATTCACTCCCTTCACCACCAATGCTCAGTAGCAGCAGTGTGTACTATCTACAAGATGCACTGCAGAAATTCACCAAAGATGTTCAGATAGCACTTTCCAAACCCACAACCACTTCCTTCTGGAAGGGCAATGGCATCAGATATATGGGAACACCATCACCTACAAGTTCTGCTCCAAGCCACTCACCTTCCTGATTTGGAAATATATTGCCATTCCATCACTGTCGCTGGGTCAAAATCCTGGAAATCCTTCTGTAATAGCATTGAGGGTCAACCCACAGCCAGAGGACTGCAGCGGTTCAAAAAGGCAGCTCGTCACCACTTTCTCTAGGGAAACTAGGAATGGGCAAAAATCATTGGCCAGCCAGTGATGCCCATATTCCATAACAATAATAATAAGAAAGAGCAGGCTTGACTAGAAGGCAGCTAGAACTCCTTGACAGATGCTGCATTGATCTCCCATGCTTATTCACTTTGAGATGATACTCGCCGGGAAGATATACAACACCTATAAAAACATTGTTTATAATCTAGAATATGTTCATTAATAAATGGTTTAGGAGCTGGTGAAATGCTGCAAACCTCTTCTGGTACATTTAGAATTAAAAGTCTAAACTTTGTGCTTGCTTCAGCTGGGAAAAGTGGATTTTGCTTAACATGTACAATTTGGAACTCCAGATTTTCATTTCTCCCAATGCATTGAGCTCTTAGCATAATTTTCCCTCTTCACACAAATATTATTCCATGACATAGCTTCAATTTTTCTCCTGAATGCTTCACTTTTGTGTCACCATTATGAGCCACTTTACACAAACTCATGACATTGCACAAAACTCTGGTACCCATTTGACACTGCATGTTCAATTGTTGTTCTCACTCTGCAGTCATAATTCTAACAGTCAGAAATCATTATCACCTTTAGATCTAACAATGCCAAAGTCTTACATAGCTTAAAGTGATTTGTCAGAATCACTAGTTGACATCTCTACAGAAGCTATCTTCATAAATTCCCTTTGTCTCTTTCTAGCTAGACATTTGCATTGAACGTCATTCAGTTTCTTGCAGTTAAAGTATTATTTTCCCACAGTGGACATGTTTCTTTCACTTTGAAGTATCTCCTTTACAATTGTTATATCCTGTCCTCTGATCTTGAAGGTTCTGTTGGTTTTTATGCAAAACTTTCTTCTTTATTGAAAAGCTATTGTTTTCATTCACCATGGATTATGTCTCAGTATAAAGAGAAGCCATATCTGTTCTCTCATTAATACATTCTAGGTGATGATGGGCAACCTCAAGCTCCTGCACAAGTCGACAGTTTTCTGAAAGTTTCTTCTCTCTCAGCTTATGTGCTCTCATGGCAGTATCTCTTATGCCTGAGACAGTCCTATCTCTGATGATCACTTTTTGGTTCCCCAAACTGAGAGAATTCAGCTAGCTGTATTTGTGCGGACTCATGTTAATCTATAGTTTCTCACTTTGCTTGGCTTCTGATATTGAACATATACCATTCATATGTAACATTCAGAAGAGCTAAAAGTGTGTCTTGAAAGCCTAAAAAATCTCTACCTCAAATATAACTTGTCACACACTTTCTCCACCACTGACCGCTGTGTTGCAACCCCTACATGCTAAGGTTTTTTAAAACAGTAATTCTGTTGGTGTTTCCCAGTTTGCCACTGCAAGTGAAAACATTGCATTTCTGTCTCATTTCAACACGGCCAAGAACTGAAAGTTGTAGAATGCTGTTTTTCACTTTTTCCTCGCTGCTCTTTTAGTAGCTGGCTGCATTAAAGCTCTGCAAATTCACACATTTTCATTCTGACATGTTACATGTGACGGGTGTTTAAGGGCTGCCACAAAGTACGTACAACAGATGTAGAGGTTACATGACTACGGTAAGCAGCCAGTACACCAAGGGTACAAACACATTTCTCAGTACAAATAGCATACTTGACCTCAGCTTGCACACATGCAGTGATCTTCAAGATGATATTGTTCTGTTCCACCTAGATACAAAGCACTGAACTTGTACCTAGATAATATATATACAGGGGATTTCTGTTTCGAAGAAGGGTCATTGAACTATAAACAATAACTCTGTTTCTCTCTCTGCAGACCTGCTAGGCCTGCTGAGTTTCTGCAGCAATATCTATTTTTGTTTGATATATACAATTTATGTTTTGTGAAAAATAAAATTACTCAGTATAATCTTATTTATGCTAAAGATCTGCAAAGCATCACTGCACCTTCCTATAATGCACAACAGGAAACCCAAACAGTGAATATATGGATTTATCATATCATGTTAAAAATGGTTCAGGATTTTAAGAGAGCGGAGCTGATGCAGAACAATAGACAGCTGGAAATGAGACTTTAATCCACAAATCTCAAAAGCAAATCTTTGATAATTTCAACAGCGATCAGAAGCTTTGAATTTCAATTTCACAGAAGACAGAAACCATCAGTGAGGATACGCTGATGCGGTTTGCAGAGTTGGTGGCATAGTGGTAATGTTACTGGACTAGTAAACTGGAACCCTAGATTAACATTCTGTGAACAAGGTTTCAAGTTTTGAAATGTGAATAGATTAAAATCTCAATTTAAACACTAGCCTAATGGCAAAGAGGCAACCACTGACATGTTGCCGTAAAAGCCAATCTAGTTGACTGAAGTCCTTTAGGGATGGAAAACTGCTATCCTTATCAGACTGGCTTACGCATGTCTCCAGACCAACAACAACAAAGGTGACTCTGAGCAGCCTCTGATATAGCCTAGCAAGCTACACAGATGTATCAAATCACTACAAAGCCTAAAGAAAGGAATGAAACCAAGGAATGATCACTAAACATCAATGTAGGTACTCAAAATGGGAAGAGTAAACAGAGCCCTGCCCACCTTACAAAGTCCTCCTTATCAACTTCTGGGGGCTTGGGTCAAAATGGGGAGAGCTATCCCATAGATCAGTCAAGGAACAGCCTTACATAGTCTTAGTCATAGAATCGTATCTTAGAGCTAGTTTTCCAGATACTACCTTCACCATCCCTAGGTATGTCCTGTCTTGCCAGCGTACAGTTGGGAAAGAGTTGTCCCAGGGGTCCTCAATATTGACGCTGGATCCTATGAAATCTCACATCATCTTGTGCAAGCAAACGTCCTATTGATTAGCATTTGCTGTTGCCTCCTCAGCTAATGGGTCAGTTCTTCTTCCTGTTGAACACTACCTAGAAGAAGCACTGACAGTGGCAGGCACACAGTTTGTACTCTGAATGCGGGATTTCAACATTTGTTACAAAGAGTAGCTCAGAAGCATCACTGCTGACTGAGTTGGCAAAGTCTTATTGGACATAACTGCTTGATCACTTACTTGATCACATCATCTATCTATCTGTTGTCGATGCATCTGTCAATCAGTGTGACCTCTTATATTGTGCAATAATCTTTTTGTGAGACCTTGTCAAATGCCTTCTGGAAAACTCAGCACAGTGCATCAATGAGCTCCCTTTTATCCATACAGCATATTACCTATTCAAAGAATTCCAATAAATTTGTCATTTTCCTTTTACAACACTATGACGATTCTTCCTGATTATATTGGGTTTGTCTAAGTGCCCAGTTATTACTTACTCAATGACTGATTTTTTAACATCTTCTCCATGACAGACATCAAGCTAACTGGCCCAGTTTGCTGTTTTCTACTTTGCTCCCTTCTTGAATAGAAGGGTTATATCTGCTATTTTGCAGTCTAATGGAATCTTTCCGGAATCTAATAAACTTTGGAATATGAACACCAATACATCTACTACCTCATTAGCTACCCCTTTTGAGGCCCTAGGATGAAATTCATTAGAGCCTAGAGACTTAGCAACCACAGCTCCTTTAGCTTGCTGTGTTGCTTCCTTTGTGATTATAATTTTACCAAGTTTCTCTCTTCTATCAACCTCTTGATTTACATTTATTACTGGAATAGTTTTTATATCTTCCATAATGCAAACAAAAGTAAAATATTTATTCATTACATCCAACATTCCTTTATTATTTACTATTAGTACCATGTTCTTCTCCTTGTAGAAGACTAGCACTCACTTTACTACTCTTTTCATTTTTAGATACCTATAAAAAACTCATGTTTTTATATTTTTAGCGAGCTTCCTCTCATGCCATAATTTATTTGTTCTGCTTAATTTTCTAGTCATTCTGTGCCTTATTTTGTATTCTGACTAGGAATACGATCTACTACTCACCTTTGTGCAATTATATGTTTTTTCATTAAGTTTGATGCTTTCTAACTTCTTTAGCTAACCATGGATGGTAGGTCTTCCTTTGAATTTTTCTTTATAATAGGAATGTACTTATTCTGAGTATTCTGAAACATCCTTTTATTTATCTATCTCCTAGTCTAATGTCCCAGTTGACTTAAGCTAGCTCAGTTATCATGCCCAAATAGTTGCCCCTTTCTAAGTTTTAAAATAAATATAGTCCCATATCTATTCCTTTCCTTTTTAAATTGGATATAAAATTCAATCATATTATGATTGCTGGTTGGAGACAACCCTAGCAGAGGAAAGTGATTATGGTTGTTGGAGGGTCAATCATTTTGTTTCCAGGATATCACTTCAGGAGTTTCTCAGGGGAGTGTTGAAGGCCCAGCTGTTGCAGCTACTTCATCAAAGCCCTTCCCTCTATCATAGGTCAGAATTGGGAATGTTTGCTAATGATTACGCCTTATACAGCACCAGTGTGGCATCCCTGATGCTGAAGCAGTCCATATTAATATGCAGTAAAACCTGCACAAAATGCAGGATTGGGCTGATAAGTGGCAAGTAATATCATACTGTATAAGTGCCAGGGAATGACCATCCCCAACAACTGTAAAGCTATGCATTTCCCACTGACAGTCAATGGTATTAGCATCACTGAATCCCCTCAGTATGAATGTCCTGGGAATTGCCAATGAACTGAAACTGAACTGGGCCAGCCATATAAATAACATGGCTCAAAGGGCAGGTCAGAGGCTAGGAATTAAACAGCAAGTAACTCACCTCCTATCTTCCCAATGGCTGTCCATATTTACAAGGCACAACAACAGTATGATGGAATACTCTCCATTGCCTGGATAAATTCAGCTCCACTCAAGAAGCCTGACACCATTCCAGGACAAAAAGCCCACTTAATTGGCACCATATCCAGCATCTTCAGTATGCACTTCCTTCACCACCGACATAAAGTGGCAGCATTGTGTTCCAGCTACAAGGAGGATTATAATAATTCACCACACTTCCTACAACGGCACCTTACAAAACCTGCAACCTCTACCACCTATGTGATCAAGAGCAGCAGTTGCACAAGATCACTGCAACTTGCATGTTCCATTCCAACTTACACACAATCCTAACTTGGCACTATGTCACAGTTTGTTCACTTAACTGGGTGAATATCCTGGAATCTTCTTACTTATAGCAGTATGGGTATCGTTAAACACCAAGGACTACAGCAGTTGAAGGTGGCTACTCACCATCACCCTCTCCAGGGTAATCAGGACGGGTAATAAATGCTGGCCTAGCTATTAACAACACTCACATTCCATGATGAATAAAAAATTAGATTTATTATTTCAATAATTTTACCATTTTAACCCACTGACTATTATTGCTCTTGCTTATAATTTGTTGCTCAACTAAAGAAAATAAAGTCTGATCCTAGAGTGAAACCAAGCAATTTATTAGTACCTGCATGAAAGCTTAGAATTCTTAACCTTGAGTGAAATAAATGTAGCCATCGACAACTTGGCATTAAGTATTCTTGAATCCAGTATGAAATGTGATAATGTAATAATTTTGGAATTTCTATATTAATTTTCAATTCAGACAATGCATTCATATTTCCCAGGTCTGAAGCAGTTTTCATGTTTTGTAAGTTAGACCAAAGTAATGAGTATTTAAAAATGTACAGTTTATAAAATAAATTCAGCATTGATTAGCCATTTTGGATAAATTTATTTCTGTAAAAATCCAACTGATCATGTTGAAAAGGAAATGCAATGATGTGGTCTAGATTATCTGCTGGTATAAATTTACTGAATTTATGTTCACATCCCCAAATCCAATATTTCTTTTCTGAAGCACAAATTTGCGCTAGAGAATCCCCAGGAAACTTAAGTAAATTTTGTTTTTTTTAAAAAAACCTATGTAAGCATATAATACTGTAGCAAAGAAGCACTAAATTAATTGATTTGTTAATTATATGGAAAATTTAAAAACATACCCATTTCGATCTCCAAAGATATAGTTTCCAAAAAGTCTTCTAGATTGACACCCTCTGTATATAAAGCCACCTACTAAAGGGCTGTGACCAGAAGATTTGAATTCAACTGCAGGAGGTTCTGTTTCTTTAAACAAATCAATGTGATCATTAATTTACTAGAGGAAATGTCAGCTATATGTAACACATTAAGAAAATATTTGCTTTACTTATATGTGGAATATTGTGAAAAGATAATACAGCTGTGAGTTATTTGTATTTTTAGTTACACCAATAAAACCTTTTAGTAATTCTAAACTATTTTCCTGTAGATACATGCATACATTTCGGCAAAGCTACTCAAAACAATAATGTATGCACTAACAAGCATATTTTGAGTTTCATAATTACCATAATCCTTTCCCCTTGTTATCCTGATTATCCTTCCTGATGATTTATTCCAAGTGTTTGACTCTGAACACAGAATAGTCAGATTGCCATTAGAGTCTGCGAGATGCTGATCCACTGTACACCTAAACAAAATCAATGCATTAAGTAAGTTTATGTAGAGAGAAACATCAATGTACCCTGTAGATTGTTTTAGTAGTTGCATCCCAAGTTATTAAAATAAACTAACATCATTGTAATTTAATTCAAAATTTCAGTACCATTTACTATTTTTTTCTCTTTAGAAACATTGTCATTTCTCCTCAATGTTTTCACATATTCTATGACAACCTGTGAGTAGATATTAGTGCCTCCCCAAATGAGGAAATTGCCTAAGGCTGCACAGTGCCAAGGTGCAGTGATGTAGTAGTTCTGCTGCCAGTCTTCTCCAGTCTATTCTAAATATGAGTGTTGGGGAATCTACATGCAGTGACAGAAAACTTCAGACTTGCTTGCCTTGTTAAGAGTTAAACTGTTCTAGCCAAAGAACTCTACTTTTCAGAAGAGAAAGTTCCATTTTATGATTGCTTTTGGAAAAAGACAAGAATGCCCCAATTTTTTAATACTTTGGTAATGCAAGACACACTTTGTGGTTGAACTAGAGAGAACAGCAGTTTTTCTGAGGAATTAGATAATTTAGCTAACTCACTTCCTTTTCTGACATTAAATGGGCATCTTTTAATATTCTTTTCAGCTCAAAGATACGGTGAAAATATAAATTTTCGCAATGTGGAACTTGTTCTAGGATCAGGGAAAGACCGGAATAACATCAAGCTGAATCTTTAAAACAATTAATTGTGAATTACAACCCTATTTATTTGAAAAAGGCATCTTCCTCTTTATATCCTATCTAAGGAAGTTGAAGATCAATATAGAACTTAATTTTAAATACAAAGCATTTGATTAAATCTCAACACAAAGGACACAGCCTTCACTATTCTGTCAATATCAACAAGCATTGAAGCTTTTCCCTAAGCCAGCACTAACATCTTCTCAAACTAAGTTCTGTTTGCTTTTCTCTTCTTTTCAAGGCATTGTTTGTTGTTGGTAAAGTGTTGCAGCAACCCTCCACAATTCACCAAGGGAGCCATTCTTCAGTTGTAGGGGTTAACCTTGCCACTGTCTCTGTGCTGTCAAATTGATCATCTGCCATCCAGTCCCAGTTAAGCACAATTTTCTCCAGTAAAACACTGGAAAGACAGAAGGCATTGCAGCCTCAATTGACACAATGCCCTTGACACTACTTCTACTCTTCCTCAGCCAATGCCTCAGATCCAGTCAGACTATTCACAAGATCTGTGTTGGTTTGAATGGAAATGCAATTTTTGACTCAAAATTCTGTCTATCATAAAGACTAGGCTATAAATAACACTAATTGCTTCTGCCCTTGCGTCAGTGAGATGATTTTTTTCTTGGAGGTGGATGATTTTACAGGCAGGTGTATGAAAACTTAGACTGTCTTCCACCACGATGGCTTCATTACACTTTCCTGATTTTCAGTAAGTTTTTGAGGGGCTGCCAAGGATATTGACAAAATTCTCCATCAAGGCAGGCACCATTTTGGGGCAATTCTTGGGGTCAGTGGCAATTACCTGGGATCAGATTGGTCCCCCATCCTCCCTCAATGAGTACAAAGCCTGGCAGAAACTTGGACGTTTTCCTTCTAGCGGCAATCCAGAGTGGCATCAATGCCTTCTCTTAGTAGTCCAATGTGTATGAAGACAGTAGCGCTGTGGCCAAGAGCATGCCAGTGAAAGTGCCTCTCCTGCAAACTGATGATCCTCACAACAGCAGATTTTTCTTAATTTTCAACTCCAAGTTGTCATCTCATCTACATCTTAAGGTGCCCTTCGTACTTACCTTTCCTCTGCAGCTGCACCCAAATCTATTGGTGGGGCATTTACCTTACTATTAGTGAATGTGCCTACAGTCACAGTGTTCTTATGCTGTGGATTCCCCAGACTTCTTCGTCTTTGTTTCTCTCTTAAGACCTGCCTTAAAACGAGTGTTATGATCAAATATTTAATTGCACACATGCCCAATTCAGATCCTGATCTTCTTTAAAATCCGGCCCCTGAAGTTACACAAGGTTCGTAACTAGTAAGGTGAAAAATTTCAGGTGTGCATGTCTATATCTAATTCATTAAGTAACATGGGCTCGCTCTCTAAAACTAATTAAAACAATTAAAAATAACAAAATGTATCAATGTTTCCTTATTTTCTTTCTCTCTTCCTCCTAACTTCATCCTTCTATAAAGCCTACGTGGAACCTGACATCGACATCCCAGAGGAATCAGTTTTGTTTACTACCAGAAAGCAACAAACGTTCTGATGAATTATAGGGCAACTCAGGTATGACTGTTTTAAATTTCAAGGATGATTCATAATCTTGAAGATAATTTGGCCACATTGGACAAAATCTGGATACTAGTTACCACTTTGCATTTAAAGTGAGCTCCAGAGTGAAGTCAGCATTAAGCAATTGACTTTTGCGGGCACATGCATGCAATTAACGCAAAAAAGAGCCTTAAAACAAATTAAGTGCTGCGATCTACTGTCAAAAGAATAAGATGTTCATGGCATGGCAATCCTTCGATGATGTTTTTATCATGGTTCCAGGGACACATTTAAATGCATTGAATTCTTACTTCAACCTACACCAGTCCAAGTAAAAGTAGAGAAACATACTTCAAACTATAGAATACATTTACAGTTTCTTGTAGCTCAGTGTCAATTTTTATTATTTTATAATTCTGCTGTCTACACATCTGCGGAAGTCTTCCTTTGTTTGGATTAAGTCATTAATTAAAAATATAAAAATCATATATAGTATTGCACTTTCTAAATTGGAATTTGAAACTTTTTTTTCTGTCCTTTGCTTTATGACGTTTAAGGTACTTATGTCAGTTGACAGTAGACTTTGTAACAAATAAAGCAAAAAAAATGATGCTTCTATTTTAATAGCTGTGATTTTGAGTATATCTGTAGTATCTTTAAGCACACTTACCTTCCTGGATTATGAAGTCCATGTGCAAATATTTCTGGTGGTTGACTGGTGCTGTTAAAGTAGGGATTGCTTCTGGGTATAGCATAAGGAGCATTGCAGGTGTCAGTATCTACATCAATTCGAAGCACAGAGCCTGTAAAATCACTGGAAAGGTTACACAGCAAGTATGAGAAAAAATTTAGAAGCATGAACATCTGTAAATAAACGAGAATGAACAATAATATAAAGATTCAAGTTCAAATATTGTAGTTTGCCAAGTAGTAGACTTTGGGCCAAACATGGAGACCACCCATTTGGATATAGTTCTTCCTTAATAAATTAATTTCTAAAAATACAGGGCAACAAATGATTGCTCCACACTGACATTTCTTCGCACTTGAGCAGTTACGATTTCAATATACCTTCTAGGCAGATGTACCTAATCGAACTGAGCTTTTCTACATGTTTCCACCTGAAATGCAGCACTCCTCAGTACTCTAGTGTATTATTGGTGGAAACTATCGATGTTGTCCTGAATTTCCTGAAGGTTGCCTGAAGTCTAACCAGGAGCAGCACCAGTAAATTGGAAGACAAGTTGATTTGGGCTACTACTCCTTGCTGAGAAAAATAATTACATTAAATTAATATTGCAGAATTGCTCCTACTTTCTGGTGATCTAGAGGTAGCTGGAGAAAAATTGCTTGGAAATTGTCTGTGATTTTTCCTGAGGGGAAAACAAAAAGTGTTTAAGTCTATTGAGTGTTAATTACATAATTAATATATGTTAATATTGTTAAATGTATGAGTCAAACCTTGCAATCAAATAGAAATTATACATATTACACATAGTCTGGTATTTGGCTATGTACTCTATTTCAAACTCACCTCCAACTCATGCTAATTGATTTATTTAAGCATAGTAATGAATCCTTCCTACGTTTATAAATATAACCTCAAGCCTTTGGCTAACTGAGAAGGTTTTGTATTGGTACTGGAAGTTGCTAAGTAAAGATCTTGGACTTACATATTGCTGTATCACAACCTCAACTGTAAAGTGCAAAAAAAATTAATCGTTACTGAAGTGAAGTACTTGTGGAGCCAAATATGTTAACCAAATTGTATAAAGCAAGGCACCACAAATAACAAGTGAGATGACTGATCAAATTGTCATGTTGGTTCACGATGTTAAATGAGATTTTAAGAGTTAGACAGGGCTTTGTTTAACTTCTCCATCTGAAATGCAGCACTCCTCAGTACTCTACTGTAGTATTGGTGGAAACTATTGATGTTGTCCTGAATTTCCTGAAGGTTGCTAGAGGCTTACCAGGAGCAGCACCAGAAATACTTAAAAAACAACGCTCCTGAGATGCTGCTTGGCCTGCTGTGTTCATCCAGCTTCACACTTTGTTATCTTGGATTCCACAGCATCTGCAGATCCCATTATCATTGGTGAAGCTACCAGTCTACTTATATGCCAAAGAGCATAAACAGCATTCAACAGACAGTTAAGCAATTCTGCAACCAACAGATCAGATCTCAGCTCTGTAGACATTCCAAATACTGCCATGATGGAGGAGAAGACTCCGCATGTATTGCTATTCACAATGATGGAGGAGAAGGCTGAGATATATGTAACTAATTTCAGTCAAAGAAGTTTTGAGATGATCCAGCTCAGCCTCCTCCTCAGGTCCCCAGCATCATATAGGCCAGTCTTTAACCGATTCAATCCAGTCCACATGATAACAAGAAATGGCTGAATGCACTGGATACTGAGCACAATGTTCCAACAATAGTACTAAAGATCAGTGTTTTGGATTGACTCATGTCCCCAGCCAAGATGTCCCAGGACAGTCACAACACTCATTACCAGCAAGGTAGAAAATTGCCCAGTTATGTCCTGTCTATGAAAAGCAGCACAAATCTGACCTTGCCACTGCACGCTCATTCATTATAAAAATTGATACAAGGATTGTCAGCAGTGCTATCTAGGGGCACTTGCTCAGTAATTACCTGAAAATTAATGCTAAGTTTAGGTTCTGCCAGGATCACACAGCTCCTGACCTCATTAGAACTTTGATCCAAACACAGGCAAAAAAAGTTGTATTTGAGAGAGGAGAGGAGAGGTGGGAGTGACTGTCCATGATATCAAGACAGCTCTGGATCAAGTGTGGTGTCAAGTAGCACTAGTAAAACTGGGGTCAATGGAAATCAGGGAAAATGCTTTGCTGGTTGTGGTCATGCCTGCGCAAGGGATTGTTGGAGGTCTACAAGATAGAGTCCAATGCCCAACTATCTTCCGCTTCTTTGTCAATGACTCTATCATAAGGTCAGAATTGGGAAGGATTGTTGATGATTGCACAATGTTTAGTACCATTTGTGACTTCTCAAATACTGAAGCAGCATGTGTCCATATGCAACAGACCAGGACAACATAAAGTTTTGGGCTGATAGTTACATCACAACATATGGAGTTAGGATATATGAGTAGCTAGAATAGACCACTGAGCCCTTCAGTGCCTGCTCTGTCATTCAATAAGATCTGGTCTCTCTGCTGTAGCAAAAATGTTGTGAAACTTGAAAGAGTTGGGAAAAGAATTACAAGGGTCTTGCTGGTTTTGAAGGGTTTGAACTATATGGGAGGGCTGAATAGACTGGGGCTATGTTCCCTAAGAGTGTTAGAGGCTGAGGGGTGATCTTACAAACACTTATTAAATCATGAGGGGTATGGATATAGTGAATAGCCAAGGTCTTTTTCCTACAGTAGGGGAGTCCAAAATTAGATGTCATAGGTTTAAGGTTAGAGGGGAAGGATTTAAAAGGGACTAAGGGGCAACTTTTTCAGGCAGAGGATGGTGCGTGTATGGAATGAACTGCCAGAGGAGGTGGTGGAGGCTGGTACAATCACAACGTTTAAAAGGCATCTGGATGTGTTTACGAATAGGAAGGACTTAGAGGGATGTGGGCCATATTTCTGGCAAAAGGGATTAGATTAATTTAGGATATCTAGTAAGCATGTACAAATTGGACTGAAGGTTCTGCTTTCATGCTCTTGTGACTCTATGACTCTATGCATGATCTGGTTGTGGTCTCAACTTCACTTTTTTGTCTGCCTCCTGTAACACTTGTAATGTGTCACAAGTAATACAAGTAAGGCTCCTGCCACACAGTAATGAGTACAATACGGACACAAACTACTTTAGTAAAGGAATCAAGGTTGAGGGAGTTCAGCCGAGTGGAATTTCAGTGGAGAAAGTTGAAGCTGGATGGCCTCAACTTTAATGCTACCAGCATTACAGATAACAGATGAATCAAGGGTGCGATTGAACAAAGAAAGAACAAAGAACAAGGAAAATTACAGCACAGGAACAAGCCCTTCGGCCTTCTAAACCTGTGCTAATCAAGATACTTTGTCTAAACCTGTCATCTATTTTCTAAGGATCTGTATCCCTTTGCTCCCTGCCCATCCATGTACCTGTCCAGATATATCTTAAAAGAAGCTATCGTGTCTGCGTCTACCACCTCTGCTGGCAACGTGTTCCAGGCACCCACCACCCTCTGCGTAAAGAACTTTCCACATATATCTCCCATAAACGTTCCTCTTCTTACTCTGAACTCATGACCCCTAGTAATTGAGTCGCCCACTCTGGGAAAAAACTTCTTGCTATCAACCTCGTCTATACCCCACATGATTTTGTAGACCTCAATCAGGTCCCCCCTCAATCTCCGTCTTTCTAATGAAAATAATCCTAATCTACTCAATCTTTCTTCATAGCTAGCACCCTCCATACCAGGCAACATCCTGGTGAACCTCCTCTGCACCCTCTCCAAAGCATCCACATTCTTTTGGTAATGTGGCGACCAGAACTGTACACAGTGCTCTAAATGTGGCCGAACCAAAGTCTTATACAACTGTAACATCACCTGCCAACTCTTGTACTCAATACCCTGTCCGATGAAGGAAAGCAAGCTGTATGCCTTCTTGACCACTCTATTGACCTGTGTTGTCACCTTCAGGGAACAGTGGACCTGAACACCCAGATCTCTCTGTACATCAATTTTCCCTAGGGCTTTTCCATTTGCTGTATAGTTTGCTCATGAATTAGATCTTCCAAAAGGCATCACCTCGCATTTGCCTGGATTGAACTCCATCTGCCATTTATCTGCCCAACTCTCCAGTCTATCTATATTCTGCTGTAATCTCTGACAGTCCCCTTCACTATCTGCTACTCCACCAATCTTAGTATCATCTGCAAACTTGCTAATCAGACCATCTATACCTTCCTCCAGATCAGTTATGTATATCACAAACAACAGTGGTCCCAGCACAGATCCCTGTGGAACACCACTGGTCACAGGTCTCCAAGTTGAGAAACCCCCTTCCACTACTACTGTCTGTCTCCTGTTGCCTAGCCAGTTTTTTTATCCATCTAGCTAGCACACCCTGGAACCCATGCGCCTTCACTTTCTCCAATGCCTTACTGAAGTCCACATATATGACATCTACAGCCTTTCCCTCATCAATCAACTTTGTCACGTCCTCAAAGAATTCTATTAAGTTGGTAAGACATGACCTTCCCTGCATAAAACCATGTTGCCTATCACTGATAAGCCCATTTTCTTTCAAATTGGAATAGATCCTCTCCCTCAGTATCTTTTCCAGCAGCTTCCCTACCACTGACGTCAGGCTCACCGGTCAATTGACATGTGAAATTGCACTGTTGTTGACATCACAGAAACATGGCTGAGGGAGGGGCAGGACTGGCAACTCAACATTCCAGGGTAAAGGATCAGGTAGGATAGGGGAAGGATGATATCTTGGAAGGGTCATCAATTGAGGCTTTGTGGGTAGACGCTGGGAATAGAAACAGGACAGTCACACTGCTGGGAGAGCACTTTAGACCTCAAACAGTCAGCAGGGCATAAAAACACATCAATAGACAATTATACTGAGATGTGTGAAAACAATAACATGATAATTATGAGGTTGTAGATTTGCTCACCGAGCTGGTGTGTTTGATTGTAGATGTTTCATAAGAACACCTCTGGTGAAGCCTTGGTGTTCTGTCCCACTTGTTATTTATATGCCTTAGTTCACCGCGGTGGTTGGCATCACTTCCAGTTCTGGTTTTTACTGTTTTGTATATAGATCCACTTCGAAGTGTTTGTTGATGGAGCTCTGGTTAGAATGCCAGGCCTTCAGGAATTCCATGGCGTGTCCCTGTTTGGCTTGTGCTATTATGGATGTTTGTCCCAGTTGAATTTGTGTCCTTCCTCATCTGTGTGTATTGAGACTAGTGAGAATTGGTCGTGTCTGTTGGTGGCTAGTTGGTGTTCATGTTTCCTTATAATCAGTTTTCTTCCAGTTTGGCCTATGTAGTGTTTCTCACAGTCCTTGCATAGTATTTTCTATATTACTTTAGTTTTATTGGTTGTGGGTATGGGATCCTTTACATTCGTCGGTAGCAGTTGTAGAGTGGTTGTTGGTTTGTGGACTTTCCTAATACCTAGGGCTCTGAGTGCTCTTGTGTTCATCTCCGATATGTCTCTGATGTACAGTGGCTACTGCTACTATGACAGTTACTGACAAATATAAAGATCCCATACCCACAACCAATAAAACTAGACCCGATACACAAATCACTGAAAAACAGAACTGGAAGTGATGCCAACCACCCCAGCAAATTGATGCATATGAATAATAAGCGGGACAGAACACCAATGCTTCACGGAAGCTCACTGATGATGTTACCTAGCAGAGTGATGAAATGTCTGCAATCAAACATATAGGCTTGGCTAGCAAGTCTACAACCTCGACCACAACCTGAGCTACAAATCTTCTCAAAAAACTTACATATGGTAATTATGTTAGGCAATTTCAATTCCACGGTATTAATTGGGATAGACATAGTGCAAAAGGCTCAGAGGCGACAGATTTTTTGAAATGTATTCAGGAAAGATTTTTATGTCAATATCTAAGAGGTCCAACGAGGCACAATGTGTGCTGGACCTAAATCTTGGTAATGAAGCTGAAAATGGGTTCAAGGGCAGCATTTTAGTGACGGTGACCAGAACATCATACATTTTAAATTTGTTATGGAAAAGGAAAAAGATGGTCTGCAAAAGAGGGAATTTGGATTTGGCAGTCAGATTTTGTTAAAATAAGACAGGATCTGGCCAAAGTAGAGTAAGAACAGCTATTGCTGGGTACATCTTCAGCAAAACAGTGAAGATACATTCAAAATGGAACTAGTGAGAGTACTGTTCACTTTAGGGTTAAATGTAGCAGCAAAAACACCAGACAATATTCAGGACTGAATAAGAAGGAAAAGAAAGGCTTTTAACAGGTACAAAGGAAACCAATCAATGGAGGCCCTCATATAGTACAGAAAGTCCAGAGAGAACTTAAGTAAACAATTAAGACAGCAAAGAGGAGCATGAAAAAAAAGCACTGGCCATGAAGATGAAGGAAAATTCCAAGATATTCTAAGTGTAACAAGGGAAGGTGGATAACCAAGGAAACAATGGGGTCCATTAGGGGCCAAGGATGGAATGTGCATATGGAGTCCAAGAACAATAATAGGGTGTTCTACAAAGTTTTCAAATCCATCTTTGCTTTGGAGATGGAACTTATTGGGGAAAAGAATTCTGGAAGAAGGACTGAGGTTCTTGAGCAGTTTGACATAGACAATGAGGAGGTATTGGAGATTTTAGCAGGATTAAAAGCAGATAAATCCCCAGGTCCAGATGAGTTAAATTCCTGGTTTCCGTGGGGTATAGGGAGGAAATTACAGGGGCCCTGACCCAAATTTTTAATTCATCTCTGGTCTGAGGGGAGAAGTTAAATGACTAGAGGACAGTTAATGTGGTTCCATATTTCAAGAAGGGTAGAGAGAAATCAGGTAACTACAGACCAGTGGTCTCACATCAGTGGGAGGAAAACAACCGGAGAAAATTAATCTCCATGTGGAAATGTAAAGTTTGATCAGAGATAATCAGCATGGGTTTGTCAGAGGGAGATCATGCCTAACAAATTCATTTAAACTTTTCAAAGAGGTAACCAGGTGTGTAGATAAGGGTGTTGATGTGTTGAAATGGATTTCAGAAAGCTTTTGCATGGGATCTCGGGTATCTTGGCAAATTAGATCCAAAATTGGTTACATGGTTAATGACAGAAGTATTGGTAGAAGGCTGTTTGTGTAACTCGAGGCCAATATCCAGTGATGTACGACAGAAATCAGTTCTGGGTTCCTTATTGTTCACAATATATATAAAAGACATAGAAGAAAATGTAGGTGACATAAGTATATTTCTAGATGATACAAAAATTGGTCAGATTGTTGGTAGTGAGAAAGAAAGTTATAGGAGAATACAAACTCATTGGTCACATCGATCAGTGTGCGGTGGTGCGTGGTTAGAAGAAATAACAAGACAAGGAAGTACTCAATGAATAGCAGGACACTCAGAAGCTCAGAGGAATGAGGGATCTTGGAGTGCTTGTCCACAGATCCCTGAGATGCCAGGACAGATTAATAGGACACATGGGAAACCTGCCTTTATCGATTGTAGCATAGATTACAAGAGCAGAGTGGTATGTTGGACCAGTACAGGACTTCAGATAGGGCACAGCTGGAGTACTGTATGTAATTCAATACAAGAAGAATGTGATGAACTGGGGTTAGTGCAGAGGAGATTCACCATTATGTTGTCTGGGATGGAGAAGTTTAGCTATGAAGAGAAGCTGGATGAGTTCAGGTTGTTTTCTTTAGGGCAGAGAAGGCTGAAAGGTGACCTGATTGAGGTGTATAAGATTATGAGGAGCGCAGACATGGTGGAGAGAAAACAGCTGTTCCGCTGAGTTGAATGATCAATAACATGGGGGCAAAATTGTAAGGTGAAAGGCTGAGTGAAATAGGGGATGTGGGGGAAAAAAAATCACCCTGAGGATGGTAGGGATCTGGAAAGCACTAGCTGGGGGGGGGTAGTTAAGGTAGGAAACTTAAGGATTTTTCAAAAATACATGAGCACATGAAATCTTATAACATCCAAGGCTGTGAGCAGATGGGGGATTTCAGGAGTGGAGACCACATTTTTAAGGTGAGAGTAGAAAGACTTAAAGAAGTCAAGAGGAACAAATCTTTTACACAGAGAGTGGTTTGCATATGGAATGAACTTCCTCTGGAAGTGGTGGATGTGGGTACAATTAAAATGATTAAAAGTCATTTGGATAAGTACATGAATAAGAAAGGTTTGGAGGGATTTGGGCAGGACCAGACAGGTGGGACTATTTTAGTTTGGGATTATGTTTGGCATGGACTGGTTGGACCGAAGAGTATGCTTCCATGCTGTTTGACTCTGGCATAGATTTACAGTGCATTTTTTTTCTATTGGTGCAGACTCAGTGGTTTGAAGGGCCTCTTTGGCATTGTATGATGTTAAGATTCTACGAGTGATTTGAACTATTGCTGATGTGCTATCTGTAAGAGATTTCAGAAGACACTTAGGTTTTAAACTGACTCTTTTGATTCAAGGTAGAATGGAGTAATCAGAAATGGCAAGAGGTTTGTTGCCAATTCTGTCCCGTGATGAGCCTATGTGACTTGATTGGCATGGGGACAGGGAGGCCAGAGAAAATCCTACTGATTCAAATGCCAAAATTCAAATTCAAACGCCAGTTTCCAATCTGGAGGTAAAGGGAAAAGTAGTCGACCTTGCTATGGATAGACTTACATACTCCCAAGTTCTAAGATTCAGAGAGCCTGGGGAGAGAGAAAGGGAAGCAACAGCTAAGGTGACCAGCAAGGGAAATGGTTGCTCTTTGTCAGCCAACAGGCAGAATGGTGGATGCTCATTTTCAAGAGATGGGGCCTGCAGAAATGTAATGACATTGGAAGAGTTACCTTGCCATGACAATGAGGAGTTGCCAGCGTTGGCCTTATTGCTTGAAGTTGATTCGGGAGGTTAAAGGAAACAATTCTCAAAATACAGTGAATGCTATAACTCAGTGAAACAGAGAGAAATGAGCCTGTTGGAAATTACAAGTAACTTTGAATTGCTTCTGGACAGATAACTATTCTGTGGAAAGTGTTGTGTAATGTGAACGTGGCTGGGGTTTTCCCTTGTGCAGGGAGTTGTACTTTTGGCAATATTTTTTCTGTAGTTTAATGTATTAGCTGCTTGTTCAGTAACGTTTAGTTCATATTTTCTTTAATTTGCCTGTTACAGTAGTAATTCTTTTTTGAAAACGTTATCAGTTTCTACAGGGATAGTACCGCATAGGAAAGAGTTCAACCTCTGCATTTAAATGCCTTAATATACAGAGTCACTAGTAATATCAATTTAGCCTGAGTGACAGTTCTGTGCCAAGTAGCCCCCAGGTATGTGGACGAATCACACTCTACCATTGCTTTGCCATCGTGCCGATCACTAAAACCTGTTCCTCCACAGCAGTCAGTTTGCAATATGACTATCATCGTAGGTCCAGTATGATAAATGGAAATGTGGACAGCCTGGATTAGTGTTTGTGAAGACTGATGTTATATTCATTAAACTTAGAATTTATTTGGCTGCAAGAGACCAAATTCATGCTGTTACTTCTGATACTTCCAGCCAGGTCTGTTTGTTCAGTTAGCTGGCTTCTTCCAATCTGCAGCAAAATAAATCTTCTCTTGCAGTCCACATTGCACTGCCATCAACTCCAAGGAACTGCCAAGAGAACTGGTGATGGTGATGTGGGTGGGGAATGTGTGGCGGGGAGCCTTTTCATGTTGCCTAGCCATAAATATTCTCCCTACAGCCTTCATAAAGAGTGCAGGATACAGTATTTCTGATCTCTGCCAGTGACCCTTTGAATAGTGAACCTTTCATTGATGAGTGCAAATATTCTACGCTTAGTCAGGAAGCCTGGATGTAGGATGCTAAATGATTGACTTTGTTAAGCAAACACAGCAAATCCTGCTGCTGAACTTCCAAGTATATAGTTTTCCTATCAATTTAAGCTGATCTGTCTGTAATTGCCAGTTCTATCATTCTTTTACATAAATTAGATGTAACTTTGGCAATCCTTCAGTCCTCTAGCGCACACCCAAAATCTGAAGAGGATTAGAAGAATTTGAGAAGAGACTTCACAGTTTCCATTGTTATTTCCCTGAACAACCTTGGTTGAATTCTATTTCAGGGAGTAGGCAACAGCATCGTGATTTTATTGCTAGACTACTAATCCAGAGACCCAGCTAATATTCTGGGGACCTGGGTTTGAATCCTACCATGACAGATGGTGGAATTTAAATTCAATAATAATTTAATAAAATAATAGTCTAATGATGACAATGAAGCCATTGTCGATTGTCAAGAAAAAAGTATCAGATTCACTAATGTCTTATGGAAGGTAATTTGCCATCCTTACCTGGTCTGGCCTACATATGACCTACATATAGACAGAACCACAGCAAAGTCGTTGACTCTTAATTGCCCTCTAGACATTTAGGGATAGTAATATGTGTTAGCAAAACTAGTGATGCCCACACCCCATGAATGAAATTTAAAAAATGAACTGGGTAATTTTTGTATTGTGAGTGCTTCCATTTCAATTTCTCTACTGCCTTTTTTTGTATTCTATTTCTTATTTTCTATAATGACTGAAATAATGAAAAAGAATTATCAAGGAAAGAAATCTATGCTATACTGTTTGGCATTACTAAATGACACTTGTCATGTATCACCTTGGACATTAGACAAAGTCCTTCATCGCAAGTGTTTTGACAGTTCATTTATAATTATTGAATGCTATGTGCATTTTACCGTGTCATTTTTATCATCTACTTACCTTAACCCATCCATCTCTTCCATATCATCAAGAGTAATCATTCCATCTCCAAGGAAGATGTACAAAAAGCCATCAGGTCCAAACAAGAGCTGTCCGCCCAAATGCTTTCTGTGTAACTCTGCTACTTCAATCAATACCTTTGCTGTTCTTGTATCCACTTGATTTGTATTTTTTCTACATAATAAGTTATAATTATGTTTACTAATAAAATTACATTCAATTAGTCATTTCGTAGTACAGAACATGAGTATTGCTGAAAAAAGACACATTTTGTGAATGTTTTTCACCTTGCTCTCATCAGAACAATTTGCAAGGAATAGTAATGTAAAAATAAAACAGCTTTTAATAGTATGGCAGTGCTGATTCATAGGAAAGTGGACCCTGATTAGAACAGGCATTGTAATAGTGAATATTCCTGCTAAGTAATTCTGAATGAATGAAGAAATATGCTGATGACAATTCAGTCTTGTCAGTCAGGCTCATAGTGTGGCACACATGTGGGTACCTACTGTAAGCTTAATGCATTAATACAGAAGACTGTCTTCTGTGCAGGCAAAGAGAATTAATGCAGACTGCGCCTCTTCCAACTAAACAAAATACATGACAGCCATTCTTAGGTTCATTGATTAGGGCAATATCTTGAGTTAGCCTGCCTAGTTTAAAATATAAATAAAACTTGGCAGCTAACTGTCAGTCATTATTAAATGGTGCATTTTCTGTGGTGATGCCTCTACTAAAGTTCACTTGTCAACCAATTAACATTGTCACACAGGATAAATGCTGTTTTCCCTTTACATTGGTATTCTTGAGAATTGTCTGATGAGCACAAGAGGAAAGGTATCTTATAGCAATACATAATTACATTCCTTTGAAAAATACATTAATTAAAGAAAGAATTTGTATTTTACAGCAACTTTTATGGCCTTAGAATGCCCCAAAATCCTTTACAACTAGTTAAATATATTTTTGAAGTGTAGTCAGTAGTAGAGTAACATGAGGGACAAGAGGTCGACAGCAAGGTCCCATAGGCAGCAATTAAATTAATGTTCAAATAATCTGTAACATTCATCTTGTTGGAAAGACAGGTATTTGCAAAATACTCAGTAAATCTTCCTTCATTTTTTCTATAGGGCATGGGATCATTTATGTCCACTTGAAAAGCAAGAAGTGCCTTGGCTCTTACCCAAATGGTAGCACCTCTGCCAATACTATACTCCCTTGCCACTAAACTGAAGAATCAGGCAAATTACCTGCTTCAAGCTCTGGAGTGGTACTTGAACTCACAACCTTCTGATTCAGTTGGAAGAGTGAGACTACTAAATTAAGGGTGACAAATGTCCTCAATACTCAAAGGGACAAGAATGTAACAACTTAGCCAACCTAATTAAATACATTCAAAGTTCCTTTCTTGGAATTTAATGTTTTGATTTTTGTTTTAATATTCCTCCTCGTTTAAATCAATTGTGAAATAATTGTTGGTGTATCAGGGATAAATCTTGAGGGTTTCCTGAATCCCACCATTTGAATGTTCCAGTCTGGTCTAAAGCTGATGCATTTTTAGTTACTGACACGCTTACACTGGTATTAATTCTAGTTTCTCACAGAGTCAGATTCCAAATAAATTATTAAAGTCCACAGATAAACACTGGAATATACCAAATAATGGTACTACTTTGTAAAGGTCTAATTTAAATTTTTGTTTTAGTGACAGCAATGTTTAAATGTACAGCTGGATTATTTAAATGAAGTTCTTAAAACATATCTATAACATTGAACAACATTTTTACTCATCTCATAACATAGCCATAGATTTATGAAGCTAACCATAATTAAATTAAAACAGTTACGAACACTGAATCAACCACATGATGAGAAAGTGTGAACTTCCTTTAATTGTGATCGCAGAATAGAGGGACATGACTCAACGCTAGAACTTGCTCTAATGTGAAATAAACTACCACAACCAAGTAGCTGGGTTCTTGCAATTGGCTATCTTCACCAATAAATAGACTGGTTAGCATTTTAGAGAGAGTTTGACATTGAACAGTATAAATTCTTATGTTACTGTTTTGATGAACTAATAAATAGCATCATCATTCCATACAATACAGTATTTACATCGTCATTTACAGCAAATGAAGCTTTGTTCCATGTGTTCAGTAATTAGTATTGGTGAAACATTTGGAGCAAAAGTTTCTCATATTGTTATTGTACTACCTGGAAACAGTGTATTCGACTACTCGAAGAATGTGGTCATGTGGTCCAATGGCCCATCGCTCTTGGTTGGTGGTATAAGATGCATAGAGCTTTCCATTTTTCTTGTATTTGGGATGGAATGCGAGGCTTAACAGTCCTCTTTCATCTCCACCCTGTGGTTAAATTAAAAAAGATTGTAATTTTAAATACTTTCTCCATTTGTTTCATCTGGAAACCAATGGAAAGGATCTTTTTTGGTGGGGATAATTTGTTTATGAACACTCTCTTTTCTTTCTTGCATTGACTACTACACACAAAAGAATGATAAAATATTTCCATTTAAATAACTCACCAAGTTAGAATCAGGCATTTGTCACTACTGACACGAGCAATGCATTGCATATAAAAAACTCTTACTGCACTATTGTAAAGTGATTTGTGTGTGTAATCTTTAGATCTCCATGTAGACAAGTTTAAATGCAAGGAAGAATTCTTTGTTCAGCTATTAACTTGTTTATACACTAAAGAAGACAAACGAGTCCAACACTAGCAGCAGTTTTTTCCTGCTGTTAATATTCGTAAATCATCCAATACCACAGGGTGAGCTGTGAACTTCTTGCCTTGGCATGGCACTCCAAGAACAATTAAATTGATTGTTTAGCATATGAACTTTTCTTTATCCTTGAGGCAGTTACATCAGTTGTCACATCTGTGGTGGTCTGCTTCTTTTTGTCTACAAATAATTAATAGCCATTTTTCATTTGTAGCTGTGTGTTGGACAAAGGAGCAATGCAAGGAATGCAAATGACCCCCGTGTTTAACGTATTGTATTAAAGGTTACTTGCATACTTCTTCAAAAATCCATTTCATTACAAATGGGGTGATACTTTCTTTTAGCTTATCCATTATTGATTGCAGTTTGTGATAAAAAAATTGATACAGTCATCTTGATTGAACTCAAAGATCTGTCACCAATAAATTTGTTTCTTGTTACCATATACAGGCAACAACCATTGAAAATACAAAAATTTTGCACCTATGATGATGATAAATTCAAAATGGCATACTTCTTGCTCATCACTGTTGTTGAGCTGGCTTCATCATAGCACCAAGAAAAGCGTTCGACATTAAGCAGATGCATTTCTAACCACATCAAAAGAACAGTGAAAGAAAGTGAATTCATGTATATTAAACTGGTAACAAATCTACATGTTGTTTGATGCATTTCTGAAATTCTGCTTTTAAAGAACTCGAATTTCAGTTGCTATAAAGGGCGGCTCCCACTGCACAATTATTTTACTTCAATTAGAAATAAAGACAGAAAACTAAGCAGGTACCCCTCTCATTCATAATATATAGAGCTGGTAGGAACTGCTGATGCTGCAGAATCTGAGACAACAAGGTCCAGAGCTGGATGAACACAGCCGGCCAAGCCGCATCAGAGGAGTAGGAAAGCTGATGTTTTGGGTCTGGACCCTTCTTCAGAAATCAGAAATTTCTGAAGAAGGGTCCGGCCCTGAAACATCAGCTTTTTGCTCCTCTCATACTGCTTGGCCTGCTGTGTTCATCCAGCTCTACACCTTGTTATTAGTGATATGACACAAAGGTTAGTGGAGCTCTTGAAAGTGAGCAGTATTGTCAGATACAGCAGAATAATAGATAGGCTGGAGAGTTGGATGGAGAAATTGTAGATGTATTTTAATCCAAACAGTTGTGAGGTGATGCATTTTGGAAGGTCCAACAGAGAAAGGAAGTATATCGTAAATGGCAGAACCCAGAACAGGTTGGTACCTGGGGCTTCGATGTTGTGGCCATTTTGGAGACATGGATAGAGTAGGGACAGGAATGGTTGTTGCAGGTTCTGGGATTTCGATGTTTCAGTAGGAACAGAGAAGATGGTAAAAGAGGTGTGGCATTGTTGGTCAAGGACAGTATTACAGTTGCAGAAAGGATGTTTGGGGGCTCATCAACTGAGGTAGCATGGGCTGAGGTTAGAAGCAGGAAAGCAGAGGTCACCCTGTTGGGAGTTTTCTATAGGCCTCCAAATAGTTCCAGATATATAGAGGAAAGGATAGCAAAGATGATTCTTGATAGGAGTGAGAGAGACAGGGTAGTTGTCATGGGGGACTTCAACTTTCCAGATATTGACTGACAGCACTATAGTTTGAGGACTATAGATGGGTCAGTTTTTGTCCAGTGTGTGCAGGAGGGCTTCCTGACACAGTATGAAGACAGGCCAACAAGGGGTGAAGACACATTAGATTTGGTACTGGGTAATAAGCCTGGCCAGGTGTTAGATTTGGAAGTAGGTGATCACTTTGGTGATAGCGATCACAATTCTGTTATGTTTACTTTAGTGATGGAAAGAGATAGGTGTGTACCACTGGGCAAATGTTATAGCTGGGGGAAAGGCAATTACGATGAGATTAGGCAAGATTTAGGGAGCATAGGATGGGGAAGGAAACTGCAGGGGATGGGCACATTAGAAATGTGGAGCTTATTCAAGGAAAAGCTCCTGCGTGTCCTTGATAAGAATGTACCTGTCAGGCAGGGAGGAAGCTGTAGAGCGCGGGAGCCGTAGCTTACGAAGGAAGTAGAATCTCTGGTCAAGAGGAAGAAGGAGGCTTATGTTATGATGAGATGTGAAGGTTTAATTAGGGCGCTTGAGGGTTACAAGGTAGCCAGGAAAGACCTAAAGAGAAAGCTTAGAAGAGCCAGGAGGAGACATGAGAAGTTGTTGGCGGATAGGGTCAGGGTAAACCCTAAGGCTTTCTATAGGTAGTTAAGGAATAAAAGAATGATGAGAGTAAGATTAGGGCCAGTCAAGGATCGTAGTGGGAAGTTGTGTGTGGATTCAGAGGAGATAGGGGAAGCACTAAATGAATATTTTTCAACAGTATTCACTCCAGAAAACGACAATGTTGTCAAGGAGAATACTGAGATACAGGTTACTAGACTACGTGAGATTGAGGTTCACAAGGAAGAGGTATTAGAAATCCTACAGAAGGTGAAGAATATATAAGTGCCCTAGGTCGGATGGGATTTATCCTAGGATCCTCTGGGAAGCCAGGGAGGAGATTGCCAAGCCTTTGGCATTGATCTTTAACTCGTCATTGTCTACAGGAATAGTGCCAGAAGACTGGAGGATAGCAAATGTGGTTCCCCTGTTCAAGAAGGGGAGTAGAGACAACCCTGGTAATTATAGACCAGTGAGCATTACTTCAGTTGTTGGCAAAGTGTTGGAAAAGGTTATAAGAGATAGGATTTATAATCATCTAGAAAAGAATAATTTGATTAGGGATAGTCAGCACGGTATTGTGAAGGGTAGGTTGTGCCTCACAAATCTTATTGAGTTCTATGAGTGGGTGACCAAACAGGTAGATGAGAGTAAACTGGTTGCTGTGGTATATATGGATTTCAGCAAGGCGTTCGATAAGGTTCCCCACAGTAGGCTATTGTACAAAATGCGGAGGAATGGGATTGTGGGAGATATAGCAGTTTGGATCAGAAATTGGCTTGCTGAAAGAAGACAGAGGGTGGTGGTTGATGGGAAATGTTCATCCTGGAGTCCAGTTACTAGTGGTGTACCGCAAGGTTCGGTGTTGGGTCCACTGTCATTTTTATAAATGACCTGGATGAGGGCGTAGAAGGATGGGTTAGTAAATTTGCAGATGACACTAAGGTCGGTGGAGTTGTGGATAGTGATGAAGGATGTTGTAGGTTACAGAGTGACATAGATAAGTTGCAGAGCTGGGCTGAGAGGGGGCAAATGGAGTTTAATGCGGACAAGTGTGAGGTGATGCACTTTGGTAGGAGTAACCTGAAGGCAAACTACTGGGCTAATGGTAAGATTCTTAGCAGTGTAGATGAGCAGAGAGATCTTGGTGTCCATGTACACAGATCCTTGAAAGTTGCCACCCAGGGTGACAGGGCTGTTAAGAAGGCATACAGTGTTTTAGCTTTTATTAATAGAGGGATCGAGTTCCAGAACCAAGAGGTTATGCTGCAGCTGTACAAAACTCTGGTATGGCCGCGCTTGGAGTATTGCGTACAGTTCTGGTCACCGCATTATAAGAAGGATGTGGCAGCTTTGGAAAGGGTGCAGAGGAGATTTACTAGGATGTTGCCTGATATGGAGGGAAGGTCTTACAAGTAAAGGCTGAGGGACTTGAGGCTGTTTTCATTAGAGAGAAGGTGGTTGAGAGGTGACTTAATTGAGACATATAAGATAATCAGAGGGTTAGATAGGGTGAATAGGGAGACCCTTTTCCCTAGGATGGTGATGGCGAGCACAAGGGGGCATAGCTTTAAATTGAGGGGTGAAAGATATAGGACAGATGTCAGAGATAGTTTCTTTACTCAGAGAGTAGTAAGGGTGTGGAACGCTTTGCCTGCAACGATAGTAGATTCACCAACTTGAAGTACATTTACGTCGTCATTGGACAAACATATGGACGTACATGGAATAGTGTAGGTTAGGTGGGCTTCAGATTGGTATGGCAGGTCGGCACAACATCGAGGGCCGAAGGGCCTGTACTGTGCTATAATGTTCTATGTTCCTTAGAAGCATTAGCATACTGAGGGATCTAGGTGTACAGATGGTGTTCCATGAAAGTGATAACACACGTGGATAAGGCGGTCAAGAAGGCAGATAGCATGCCTGTTTTCATTGGTCGGGACATACAGTATAAAAACTGGCAAGTCATGTTGCAGCTTTAGTTTGGCTACATTTAGATGATTGCATACAGTTTTGGTTGCCTCCATACCATAAGAATCTGGAGGTTTGGAAAAAAGGTTCACCACAATGTTAACAAAGTGTGGAGCTGGATGAACACAGCAGGCCAAGCAGCATCTCAGGAGCACAAAAGCTGACGTTTCGAGCCTAGACCCTTCGTCAGAGAGGGGGATGGGGAGAGAGAACTGGAATAAATAGGGAGAGAGGGGGAGGCGGACTGAAGATGGAGAGAAAACAAGATAGGTAGAGAGGACAGTATAGGTGAGGAGGTAGGGAGGGGATAGGCCAGTCCAGCGAAGATGGACAGTTCAAGGAAGCGGGATGAGGTGGTAGGTAGGAAATGGAGGTGCGGCTTGAGGTGGGAGGAAGGAATGGGTGAGAGGAAGAACAGGTTAGGGAAGCAGAGACAGGCTGGGCTGGTTTTGGGATGCAGTGGGGGGAACGGGACGAGCTGGGCTGGTTTTGTGATGCAGTGGGGGGAGGGGAAGAACTGGGCTGGTTTTGGGATGCAGTGGGGGAAGGGGAGATTTTGAAGCTGGTGAAGTCCACATTGATACCATTGGGCTGCAGGGTTCCCAAGCGGAATATCAGTTGCTGTTCCTGCAACCTTCGGGTGGCATCATTGTGGCACTGCAGGAGGCCCATGATGGACATGTCGTCTGAGGAATGGGAGGGGGTGTTGAAATGGTTCGCGACTGGGAGGTGCAGTTGTTTGTTGTGAACCGAGTGGAGGTGTTCTGCAAAGCGGTCCCCAAGCCTGCGCTTGGTTTCCCCAATGTAGAGGAAGCCACACCAGGTGCAATGGATACAATATACCACATTGGCAGATGTGCAGGTGAACATCTGCTTAATATGGAAGGTCTCTTGGGGCCTGGGATGGGGGTGAGGGAGGAGGTGTGGGGGCAAGTGTAGCACTTCCTGTGGTTGCAGGGGAAGGTGCCGGGTGTGGTGGGGTTGGAGGGGAGTGTGGAGCAGACAAGGGAGTCGCAGAGAGAGTGGGTTTCTCCTGAAGGCAGACAAGGGTGGGGATGAAAAAATTCTTCCTCATGCAGATGGCCTCAAGGCCCTCCACTTCTTCCTGTCCCGCAGTCCCAACCAATCCCCCTCCACCGACACCCTCATCCGCCTAGCCGAACTCGTCCTCACCCTCAACAACTTCTCCTTCGATTCCTCCCACTTCCTACAGACTAAGGGGGTGGGCATGGGTTCCTGCATGGGCCCAAGCTATGCCTGCCTCTTTGTAGGTTACGTGGAACAGTCCCTCTTCCACACCTACACAGGCCCCAAACCCCACCTCTTCCTCCATTACACTGACGACTGTATCGGCGCCGCCTCTTGCTCCCCAGAGGAGCTCGAACAGTTCATCCACTTCACCAACACCTTCCACCCCAAACTCAAGTTCACCTGGGCCATCTCCAACACATCCCTCACCTTCCTGGGCCTCTCAGTCTCCATCTCAGGTAACCAGCTATAAACTGATGTCCATTTCAAGCCCACTGACTCCCACAGCTACCTAGAATACACCTCCTCCCGTCCACCGTCCTGCAAAAATTCCATCCCCTATTCCCAATTCCTCCGCCTCCGCCGCATCAGCTCCCAGGATGAGGCATTCCACTCCCACACATCCCAGATGTCCACGTTCTTCAAGGACCGCAACTTCTCCCTGCAGTGGTCGAGAACGCCCTTGACCGCGTCTCCCACATTTCCCGCAACACATCCCTCACACCCTGCCCCCACTACAACCACCCCCAGAAGATCTCCCTCGTTCTCACATACCACCCCACCAACCTCCGGATACAACGTATCATCCTCCAACACTTCTGCCATCTACAATCCGACCCCACCACCCAAGCTATTTTTCCATCCCCACCCTTGTCTGCTTTCCGGAGAGACCACGCTCTCCGCGACTCCCTTGTCCGCTCCACACTCCCCTCCAAACCCACCATACCCGGCACCTTCCCCTACAACCGCAGGAAGTGCTACACTTGCCCCCACACCTCCTCCCTCACCCCCCTCCCAGGCCCCAGGATGACCTTCCATATCAAGCAGATGTTCACCCGCACATCTGCCAATGTGGTATATTGTATCCATTGCACCCGGTGTGGCCTCCTCTACATTGGGGAACCAAGCGCAGGCTTGGGGACCGCTTTGCAGAACACCTCCGCTTGGTTCGCAACAAACAACTGCAACTCCTAGTCGCGAACCATTTCAACTACCCCTCCCATTCCTCAGACGACATGTCCATCATGGGCCTCCTGCAGTGCCACAATGATGCCACCCGAAGGTTGCAGGAACAGCAACTGATATTCCGCTTGGGAACCCTGCAGCCCAATGGTATCAATGTGGACTTCACCAGCTTCAAAATCTCCCCTTCCCCCACTGCATCCTAAAACCAGCCCAGTTCTTCCCCTCCCCCCACTGCATCACAAAACCAGCCCAACTCGTCCCGTTCCCCCCACTGCATCCCAAAACCAGCCCAGCCTGTCTCTGCTTCCCTAACTTGTTCTTCCTCTCACCCATTCCTTCCTCCCACCTCAAGCCGCACCTCCATTTCCTACCTCCCACCTCATCCCGCTTCCTTGACCTGTCCATCTTCCCTGGACTGGCCTATCCCCTCCCTACCTCCTCACCTGTACTCTCCTGTCCACCTATCATCTTTTCTCTCCATCTTCGGTCAGCCTCCCCCTCTCTCCCTATTTATTCCAGTTCTCTCTCCCCATCCCCCTCTCTGATGAAGGGTCTCGGCCCGAAACGTCAGCTTTTGTGCACCTGAGATGCTGCTTGGCCTGCTGTGTTCAACCAGCTCCACACTTTGTTATCTTGGATTCTTCAGCATCTGCAGTTCCCATTATCACCACAATGTTGCCTGATTAGCTAAGAGGAGAGATTGGACAAATTCACTATGATTTCAATTGAATGTCAGAAGCTGAGGGGTGAAGTGACACAGGTTTACAAAATTGAGACGTAGCGATAGATTGGATGGTTGGAGTTTTTCAATTACGAGGGACATAGATTTAAGACAGAAGAAGCAAAGTTTAAAAGAGTGGTGAGTGGCGAGTTATTTTTTCACTCAAAGGGTGGTGAGTGCTTGCAATGTGCTGCAAGAAAATGTGGTAGAAGGACATACAATAGTGACTTTTAATAGGCATCTTAACAGATACGTGAATAGGCAGGGAAAACAAGAATACAGATTGCAAGAAGAAAAAGGTTTTCAGTTCATGTGTCAGTGCAATCTTGGCGGGCTGAAGGATCTGTTCCTATTCTGTACTGTTCTTTGTTCGATATATCTTAGTGTGTTGCCTGTACTTGCATCTGGGACCACCTCTACTTCCCTGCGCAAACCTGTTCATATCTTTCTGAAGGCTAAACTACATAACATCTCCATTTAATTTTAGGAATGTCTGTTTATTATTTGTTCTCAGGAAATGCATCAATGTGATTTTCTACTTTCTGCTTCCAGCTCCAATGTTCGTTGTTTAAAAAAAAGTCGAAAAACATAAAGCAGCACTTGGCTAAAAAGCATGCAGTCATCATGAGTTTTGCAATAAGACACTCAAAACTCTTGCGTTAGGCTTGCTTAATCAAATAAGCATATTAGAAACTTGACATTAAAAATAAACAGCTAATCTGATCAGTACATAATAGAGATTTACTTACAGCAGAAACAGTAGCCAAGACACAAGCTCTTTTGAGGCAGAAACTATGCAGAGATAACCCGTTGTTACAAGCACTGAACTCCTTTGCCAACAAGTTGGGTATTACTTGCAATGAATTCAGACTTTTTGATGCACTCCACAAAATAGCCGACATAAGAGACCTCTTAGCACAAAGTCCATGTAGGATATTGTGAAAACACCCTTCAAACCCTAGCATGCTGGCAAACCAATCATTAATGTAGTAGTTTTTCAAGATAGCCTCCATCCCTAAAACAGAATAAAGGCAGAAATCCTCTCTCTTTGTCAAACATTAAGATTGACAAGTCGCCAGGCCCGGACCAGATTTGTCCTCGGCTGCTTTGGGAAGCGAGAAATGCAATTGCTTCGCCACTTGCGAAGATCTTTGCATCCTCGCTCTCCACTGGAGTCGTACCTGAGGACTGGAGAGAGGCAAATGTAATTCCTCTCTTCAAGAAAGGAAATAGGGAAATCCCCGGCAATTATAGACCGGTAAGTCTCACGTCTGTCGTCTGCAAGGTGTTAGAAAGGATTCTGAGGGATAAGATTTATGACCATCTGGAACAGCATGGCTTGATCAAATACAGTCAACACGGCTTTGTGAGGGGTAGGTCATGCCTTACAAACCTTATCGAGTTTTTTGAGGATGTGACTAGAAAAGTTGATGAGGGTCGAGCTGTGGATGTGGTGTATATGGACTTCAGTAAGGCATTTGATAAGGTTCCCCATGGTAGGCTCATTCAGAAGGTCAGGAGGAACTTAGCTGCTTGGATACAGAACTGGCTGGCCAACAGAAGACAGCGAGTGGTAGTAGAAGGAAAATATTCTGCCTGGAAGTCAGTGGTGAGTGGGGTTCCACAGGGCTCTGTCCTTGGGCCTCTACTGTTTGTAATTTTTATTAATGACTTGGATGAGGGGATTGAAGGAAGGGTCAGCAAGTTTGCAGACGACACAAAGGTCGGAGGTGTCGTCGACAGTGTAGAGGGCTGTTGTAGGCTGCAGCGGGACATTGACGGGATGCAGAGATGGGCTGAGAGGTGGCAGATGGAGTTCAACCTGGATAAATGCAAGGTGATGCATTTTGGAAGGTCGAATTTGAAAGCTGAGTACAGGATTAAGGATAGGATTCTTGGCAGCGTGGAGGAACAGAGGGATCTTGGTGTGCAGATACATAGATCCCTTAAAATGGCCACCCAAGTGGACAGGGTTGTTAAGAAAGCATATGGTGTTTTGGCTTTCATTAACAGGGGGATTGAGTTTGAGTCGTGAGATCTTGTTGCAGCTCTATAAAACTTTGGTTAGACCGCACTTGGAATACTGCGTCCAGTTCTGGGCGCCCTATTATAGGAAAGATGTGGATGCTTTGGAGAGGGTTCAGAGGAGGTTTACCAGGATGCTGCCTGGACTGGAGGGTTTATCTTATGAAGAGAGGTTGACTGAGCTCGGTCTCTTTTCATTGGAGAAAAGGAGGAGGAGAGGGGACCTAATTGAGGTATACAAGATAATGAGAGGCATAGATAGAGTTGATAGCCAGAGACTATTTCCCAGGGCAGAAATGGCTAGCACGAGGGGTCATAGTTTTAAGCTGGTTGGTGGAAAGTATAGAGGGGATGTCAGAGGCAGGTTCTTTATGCAGAGAGTTGTGAGAGCATGGAATGCGTTGCCGGCAGCAGTTGTGGAAGCAAGGTCATTGGGGTCATTTAAGAGACTGCTGGACATGTATATGGTCACAGAAATTTGAGGGTGCATACATGAGGATCAATGGTCGGCACAACATTGTGGGCTGAAGGGCCTGTTCTGTGCTGTACTGTTCTATGTTCTATGTTCTATGAAAACATTTCAGCATTACATGAAAAGGAAAACGTTATATGGCTGGGAAGGGACACATTGAACAACAAACATTAATTATTCTGCTTATTGAACACAGATTACAGCTGCTAGACAGCACATTCCAAATAGAATTCTGTAATAAATTATTGATGACAAAGGACAAAAAAATGGGTAAATACTTCTGAATTCAGGGACTTTGTAAGTGCAATATTTCACTTTATGCACCTTTCTGTGGTGAAATATTATGACGTAACCATTCACAAGTTACAGTTTAATTATTTAAATCTACAAACAGAATATATGGTAACCACAATTTACAAATTTACAATCAGAACAGTGGCTAAACCAAGTTCAATGATTTTTATCTGGATAATGATTAGTCTAAATTGTACAGAGATAGCAGGAACTGCCGATGCTGTTCATCCAGCTTCACACAGTCTAAATTGTACAACTGGCTTTGGTTTTATTAAGATTATGTAAGAAAGTTTCAGGGCCTTTTAACTTCAAATAAAAGCGTGGTATTTCCAATGCAATTAAACATTTAAATGAACCAAATACACAGCTTTCAGTGATTTGCAACAGTTATGAAGGTAGGAACAGAAGTAATTGATTAAGCCACATGAATCAATCAATTCTGCCATACTGCCATTCAGGAACTCTTTTGAAGGATCCTGTTACAACAACAACTTCAATATGCACAGTCCCTTTCACGTGGCAAAGCATCTCAAGTTACTTCACAGAAGTATCATCAAACAGCCTCCCCTTTATGTGAGCATCTGGTTCCTGATATCCTCTTGAAAAGCCTACCTCCGATTTTAATTTTTTGGCACCTAACAAAGGATGCAGTTTTCATCCAACCTATTATTTATTTAATAATCAATAATGCCTCAACTATATCACCTGTTAATCATCGACTGAAGAATATATGTAATCTTTTAGTTTAACCATTTTAATCCCAATATCATTCCAGTGATTATGAGCTGCAGTCCCTCCATTTCAATGTATTCATCCTGAGATTTTGTGCCCAAGGCTATGTAGTTTTTGAAATGGAGTCTAATCAGAGCTTTATAGAATTAATAAAAATTATGTCAGTTAACACAAAGACAAATGATCACCTATGTTATGTGAAAGCCTTGGGAGAGCACAGTGGAGAATTATATCTTCACGGTTCCCTGTTTTAAGCATTTAAAAAATCTGTATTTTGTCTTAAACATCATATCAAAAATTTGTTGTTATTTGTTCGGCGATGCAAAATTAAAACCAGCAATTATTTACAAAATATAAGCCTAGAAATGTAACCGTGACTTCTGCATGTGCCATTGGAAAATGGATTACTTGAAATGAGTTACATTGTTTATTAACACGTGCCAAACACGTAGCCAGCTCTGCTTATTGGATGCATATTTTTGAGGAAGCCGGAAATCAAGTTTATCTGACACCACTTAAAAGGGTTGTGGACTACAGTTGTAGAGAAACTTTTGTAAGTTAAAAAAAAACAGCTGCAAGAGGTTCAGGGAGGACATCCAGTTTCTCAGAAGTGATGGAGGTCCTGTTACAGACAGGATGGTGTTTGGATACACCCCCAGGCAGCACTTCTGCTCTCAGTGGGACCAGGTCACTGAGGAGGTCAACACCAGGAGCTTATGACTGCAGTGCTGGAAACAGTTTAATGACCTCATCAGCATTGTTATGCTAAGAATCTCATCTTTCAACTATTCTGTTCTCATATTTACAACACCTGCAGCCTCCCTAATTACAGCATTCCTACTTTTCCTCTCACTTCACATTCCCAAAGTTACACCACCACACTTCATTCTTCTCCACCTCAGACTAGTCCCACTACAAACCTCATTTCCCAAATTATACATAGGCATTATGCCATTATTAAAGTTACATTCTCAAAACAGCTCACAAGGATGTTACTAAGGCTTACAGCCTCTTCCTTAGTGCAAATGATCATACAACATGAGAAAAAACAACTGGAGGAGGCTGAACCAACCTAAACATCCTTTCCATTGGCGAATGCTGTGTTGTCATAGGCAGAGTTTAAGTCATACTCCTGTCGTGTGGCAACACTGAAGAAATTGTGTGGAGGGTTTCTTTAAATGTTGTGTTGTTATTTCCTTCTGATTTCTGTGATATGGTGTAGTGTTTTACGCAAATGCAGATTTAAGAATCGTATTAGAAGCAGATAGATTTTGAAACAAGACCATTTGCGGACACTGACGTTTGCTATGCACCACTTTGAATTGCGCGTGTGCCGATTTGTCTTGCAGGCCAAATCTCTCGGACCCCGATTTTTGACATGACTCATCAGCTACGTTTAGACAGGAGATATATTCCTGTCACAAAGTACACATCCTGTGAATTCAGAGGCTAATTGGAATAAAATGTACACAAGACTGGCATAGGGTAAATGGAATGAAAACAAAGTGCTCGGGCAATACCCTAGCAGCAACTGTGAAGACAGAAACAGATGTAACATTTGAATCCACCATGCATCACTTTTGGGAGTAATTTTCTTTTCCTGAAGAATAAAATTGGATGTTAACTTCATTTCTATCTCCACAGATATTACCAGACCCATTGAGTTTTCCTAGCACTTTTTAAAAAAATCAAATTTAATTTTCAATATTCATAATGTTTTGCCTTTATTATAGAATAAATTGAATCTTGGCTTTTGTCTGACTTATACCTATTTGATGTACAGCCTGTGATAGCAAACAAGATAACAATTCATTGGATCTTTTTCAACTGATGTTGCTAACATCACATTCTGCAATCTAAAAGGCGTCTATGACAATAAAGTTAATCAGAATGGAGACCATGACATTCCTTGCCTGGCTGAAGGCTGATGATGTGATCACAGGTGACATGGTTTGACATCTTCTTTGCAGACTTATAATAACTACTGGTTTGAAAATTTACATAATTTTAAACGTAGGCTGGAATTTATAACAACAAAAAAAGTTGATACAAAATTTGTTAGAGGAAGATGATTACTTTGAGCATTCAGATTGTTACTTGAGCAGAAACAGCTGAGGCTCCACACCAAAGATCGTAAAATACCAATGGTAGCATTGATATATAGAGAGATCTTGGGGTACAAGTACATAGCTTCCTGAATGTGGCCACACACGTGAATGAGGTGGTCAGGTGTTTGTCTTTGTCAATTGGCCATTGAGTGTAATGTTAGCAAGTTGCAGCTTAATAAAATAGCTGAATAGTTAGATCACATTTGAAGTATTGCACAGTTCTGGCCACCATACTATAGGCAGCGTAGTGATTGTAACAAAGTCAGCCAGGTGGATGGTATTGCATATGAGGTCCCTGATTGGGGCTGTTAATCTGGTCCACTCAGGGAGGCCTGGCTGAAGATAAGAACAGGAGTGTCAGACATTCTGTTCACTTGAGAGCTGGCTCTCAGGGAATTGGATCAGTGTCAAGGACTCTCCACGTGTAAATAAAGGGTGACTTTGTGACAGGATCCCAGTCTCTGTGGAGTTATTTCACGAACGATGTGGAGGCTTTGGAAAGTGTGCAAAAGACGTTTACCAGGATGTTGCCTTGAATGGAGTGTTTTTGCTACAAGGAGAGGTTGCACAAACTTGGATTGTTTTCAATGCAGTGTCAGAGGCTGAGGGGTCACCTGACAGAAGTATATAAAATTATGAAAGACATGAATAGGTTGAATTGTCAGAGCCTCGGTCAAATATTACGGGACATAGGTTAAAAGTGAGAGGGGGGAATGTTGTGTGAGGCAAGTTTTTTTTATAGAGGGGGTGGGAGGTGGCTGGAACACACTGGCAGGGTAGGTGGTAGAAGCAAATATGACAGCAACATTTATTAGACATTTAAACAGATACATCAGCAGGCAGTGAATAGAGGAATATGGACAATGTGTGGGCAGATGGGGTTCGGTTAGAAAGGGATCATGGTCGGCAAAGACATGGTGGGCCAAAGGGCATGTTCCTGTGCTGTATTGTTCAATGTTCTAAATAGCAATAATTTACTTAGTTATTTTGGCTGAAGGGGGATTGCTGATTAGGAACCCAAAAGAATTTTCTACTTTCTTTTAATCAAGTAGCACCGATAACCCTTCAACTTCCATCTGAACAGAAAAATGAGGCCTTGCTGTAAAATCTACCCAAATGATAGCACCTCCCAACAATGTTTAATGATTCCTCAGTATTACATTACAATAATCAACCTCCTTATGTAATAAAGGCTTCAATCTACAATATGGTGACTCAAATCAACTTGCCATTAATTGTCCTCAGATGAATTACAGGGTTTAGTTTCTGTTACATAAATATCAAATCTAAACATTAAAGAAAGATAAAACAAAGTAAAACCTAGTGTTTAACAGAATACCATAGGTTATAGTTTCATGTTCACCACCTGTGCATTGATTTGGTGGGAAATGATCGCTCACAGATGGATTTGAAGAATGATGATTAATCTACTCCTGCACTGAAGGTGGAAATTTCCACCCGTATGTTAACAGAATGTAATTTGATCTGATTCTACTTGAAGGACAAAGTTTTACCCCTGATTTTTCATTCAGCTTCAATTGTGAAAAATCAAGTAAAATGTTTTATACTATTGGTCAACAGTCACCTGGGAAAGGCAAAGGGTTTACCCAGAAATGTAGTCATTCAATTTCAGCTGTGAAAAAATTCCAGGCACAAAAGGGTTAGTTTCCAAAGGCTTACTAAACATACAATATTTTAACTGTAGGGCGATAACTAATGGATACTTATGTGATTACTTTATAGCTCATAAATCTCATCAAATAAATTCAACACTTTCCAAACGTTAACTTTGCTTTTGAAATTAGTGTTGGTATTCAATTCTACTGGGGCACAGTAAATGACACAACCCAGCAACATTATCCAACATGATTTGTTGCTATGGGTGGATTCACAAGTTAGCGGCGGTTGATGAAATTTGATATTACAGTGGTCATTTTAAATATAGCAGCTCTTTAGAATTTTATTTTTTAAAATAGGTATTCATAAGGGGCCTTCTTGTGGCACAGAGGTAGAGCTCCCAACCCAAGACTGGGAGGCCTGGTTCAAGTCCCACCTGTTTCAGAGTTGTGTGATAACATCTCTGAACAGGTTGATTAGAAAACTAGGTTAAATTTTAAAAACAGGGTACTGATTAGAACCATACAAATCCTTTCTAATGTATATTATGTTCCTGCTGAACATCCATGAATACATGAAAACAAGGGACATTTTGAATATGGACAATTTACTTAAAAAAAACTGGTTTCTTGGAGGGCAACAAAATGTGAGGCTGAATGAACACAGCAGGCCAAGCAGCATCTCAGGAGCACAAAAGCTGACGTTTCGGGCAGAGACCCTTCATCAGAGAGGGGGATGGGGTGAGGGTTCTGGAATAAATAGGGAGAGAGGGGGAGGCGGACCGAAGATGGAGAGTAAAGAAGATAGGTGGAGAGAGTATAGGTGGGGAGGTAGGGAGGGGATAGGTCAGTCCAGGGAAGACGGACAGGTCAAGGAGGTGGGGTGAGGTTAGTAGGTAGATGGGGGTGCGGCTTGGGGTGGGAGGAAGGGATGGGTGAGAGGAAGAACAGGTTAGAGAGGCGGAGACAGGTTGGACTGGTTTTGGGATGCAGTGGGTGGAGTGGAGGAGCTGGGCTGGTTGTGTGGTGCAGTGGGGGGAGGGGACGAACTGGGCTGGTTTAGGGATGCAGTTGGGGAAGGGGAGATTTTGAAACTGGTGAAGTCCACATTGATACCATTAGGCTGCAGGGTTCCCAGGCGGAATAGGAGTTGCTGTTCCTGCAACCTTCGGGTGGCATCATTGTGGCACTGCAGGAGGCCCATGATGGACATGTCATCTAAAGAATGGGAGGGGGGGTGGAAATGGTTTGCGACTGGGAGGTGCAGTAGTTTGTTGCGAACTGAGCGGAGGTGTTCTGCAAAGCGGTCTCCAAGCCTCCGCTTGGTTTCCCCAATGTAGAGGAAGCCACACCGGGTACAGTGGATGCAGTATACCACATTGGCAGATGTGCAGGTTCACCTTCCTCTACATTGGGGAAACCAAGCGGAGGCTTGGAGACCGCTCTGCAGAACACCTCCGCTCAGTTCGCAACAAACTACTGCAGCTCCCAGTCGCAAACCATTTCCACTCCCCCCTCCCATTCTTTAGATGACATGAACATCATGGGCCTCCTGCAGTGCCACAATGATGCCACCCGAAGGTTGCAGGAACAGCAACTCATATTCCGCCTGGGAACCCTGCAGCCATATGGTATCAATGTGGACTTCACCAGTTTCAAAATCTCCCCTTCCCCTACTGCATCCCTAAACCAGCCCAGTTCGTCCCCTCCCCCCACTGCACCACACAACCAGCCCAGCTCCTCCACTCCACCCACTGCATCCCAAAACCAGTCCAACCTGTCTCCGCCTCCCTAACCTGTTCTTCCTCTCACCCATCCCTTCCTCCCACCCCAAGCCGCACCCCCATCTACCTACTAACCTCACCCCACCTCCTTGACCTGTCCGTCTTCCCTGGACTGACCTATCCCCTCCCTACCTCCCCACCTATACTCTCTCCACCTATCTTCTTTTCTCTCCATCTTCGGTCCGCCTCCCCCTCTCTCCCTATTTATTCCAGAACCCTCACCCCATCCCCCTCTCTGATGAAGGGTCTCTGCCCGAAATGTCAGCTTTTGTGCTCCTGAGATGCTGCTTGGCCTGCTGTGTTCATCCAGCCTCACATTTTGTTGTCTTGGATTCTCCAGCATCTGCAGTTCCCATTATCTCTGGTTTCTTGGAGGGGTCAGGTGGCCTTTTTGTGGTTCAAGTATATATATAAAGAATGGTAGAGTAACTTCTAAGAGTAAAATTGTCTACTCTTGTTCCTATTTTTTAAGTATCTCTGTCACCAGCTCTATTGACAGTATCCTATGATAATTCCAATGAATTTATATTATATTTATGTAAGTCCATGTCTACTTTTAACAACATTCTAAGGATATCCACTCTCATAGGATCATAGAGATGTACAGCATGGAAACAGGCCCTTTGGTCTAACCTGCCCATGCCGACCAGATATCCTAAACAAATCTATACCAATTTGCCAGTATTTGGCCCATATCCCTCTCAACCCTTCTTTCACAAATACCTATGCAGATGTCTTTTAAATGTTGTATTTGTACTTCTTCCAAAGAAATCCTCAAACTATATTATAAAGACTACCTTATCTTTTCAAAAGGATACCATCCCCCTCCTCATCACTCCAAAAGAACTCCAGCAGTTTTAAAGCTTTTCCTACTGGGTCTAAAGTTCAGTCCTGTTTTCGATACCTCACAAAAAAAAATCAGATCTGACTGAAGGCATAGCATCATACAGAGCATCTGCCAAGAACCATGGATGTGCACATTTCAATTTGCTGCCACTCTCACCCACAGAAAATGACAGTAGCCAAATTCGTGCCTCTGGTTCATCTGCACAAAGGTTCAGGTCCTGATGTTTGAAAGTTTGAAATCAAATTCAAGTGGTTCCTTCATGACCCTCCATCACAAGATGGGATGAATGGCTGTCATTCATTTCTCACTGTGTAACAATGGCTTATGTCACGAAATCAATCAAGAGAATAATGGGAGTATGAATTGTGTGGTCGCATAACAGAATCTAACATGAGGTAGCATATTTTATTATTCCGACAACAGCCCAGAGTCTGGGACTAGGACATCAGAGGGGCAGATCTCCAAACAAAGAGAAAAGCATCCTACATTGAAATAGCATCTCAGATTTGGAAGTGATATGTTTTCTGTATCTCTTAATATTAAGTGTCTGCAGAGGCTGAATCAGAACTTTTTGATTGGGAGAAGCCAGGAACCAGGCATTGCTTGGAATAGACGATCAGTTGAAACCTCTGACCTTCATTCTTTTCTTCAGACAACCAAAAAGGGCATTTCAAGGGTGGCACTGATTCCATCAACCATCTTGAAGAAACAATATATTAGTGACTTCTGAACTCTTCTTAAATATATCAGCGTTATTTTTGAATTATCTTTAGCATGTGTGCGAGTGTGATTATTGTGAGAATGAGGAGTGGATGTTGTTGCAATTTTGTTGCAAATATGTTTTGAATATTGTAAAAATAAAGATTTAAACATTATTGATTTAAATTTAAAGGAAGCATCAGTTGAGAGATGGTACACAGGCAAAAAATTATCCCACCTCTCTCCTACGTCTGTAATATGTATCAAGCAACATTAATTTCAAGAACAAAGTTAACATTTAGAAAGTGCTGAATTTATTTGGTGAACTTTACATGCTGTCAGATAAGTGCACAACACCACAACTCCATCAGCTACCCTTGTACAGTTAAAACAAAATATAACTAGCCTGATTTTGGAAATAGAACTCTTTCATGACTGAATAACTACCTTCTTTGAATCTTTAAATCTGGGAAACTCTTTAATGTAATGATAGCTTATGTATAAATTAACAGAGGAGTTCTCAGAAGTCTTGGATTTCTCTAAAAAGGTGTACGTAATCAGAGTTTAATAATCCTCTTTTCAGTTGCAGTTTTGAGCAGTACCAGTTAACTCAGTGAGTAGATGAGACACACAGACCAGCAAGATTTAGGAGCACTGCCTATGCTGAGTTAGTTGGTCTCAAAATGAATCACGGTTGACACTGTGATTATTGACTTCAGCATTCCTAAGTTAGTAAATGTAAAACTGAGAAGGTAAATGGTGAAATGAAATTCAGAAAAACAGAAGAAAACCAGGCAGATGTCTAATGCACGCATCAGGAAGGCAGAAAGGGGATGAAAAGTACAGTTACATGGTTTTTTTAAAATACAAGCTTTGACATTAAAGAATTTGTTTTTTCATATGTAAAGGAAGATGAAAACTGAGAAGAAAGTCAAAACAGAGCAAGATCACTAAGGAAAAGCAAGGTAACTTCGTAGCAGAGAAAGAATTATAAAGATCTTAAACAGATTTTGCTGAAGTTTAAGGCCTGTCTAATTAAAAATAGTATTAGAACGGGTAGAGGAATGGATGAAGTAATTTATAGCAGAGCAGGAATAATTTGACAACATTTAGCTTCTCATGTGCTCAGCTGGAACTTCCAATTTTCACAATACATCACTATTTCAGACACGTAAAAAACTAACATAAAATCATTGGATATCTCCTCAAATTGAGGAGAGGTAAGTTTTCAAAGGATATACAAGAATCCATGAATGCAGAGACAGTTTGAGAGTGAAAATATCTGAAACAAATGCAGCTTGATACAGTTAAATGTGGAACAATATCTTCTGGAGAAAAGAAAGGCATGCATACAATGAATGGCTACAGGGACAGGATACCAAAATGCACTCAGCCTGGTGAAACAATACTCCAGCAAAGCGACTGCAGAAAAGAAGTAGGAGGAAAGTTGATAGAATGAGAATGAAAAGAAATCTTTAGCTCCATTTGGCACTGGCTATTTTGATAACTGCTACTCTGTTTTAGACCAGCAATTTACCGCCTGAGAGAAGCTCAAGCGTGAGTCCAGCTGGTGCTCCAATTTGAATTAGAGTATTTTAGTCTATGATATTGTAATGTCACACATTAGATTAATGAGCAACTTTTATATTCAAACCACATGCAATATTTTGCTCATCTTTAAACAATGTGCACAGGAAGTGTGCAATATATCAATTTTAAATCCATGCATGCTGATGGACAATAAAACTACTTTTAAGAAAACTGGAAAGCACTGCCTCACCATTGAGGATGGATGGTATGGAATGTCACAGAACACCCACACTGAACATGATTTGCAAAGGGAGCATTATTTTGGAATGAGTTGAGCTAACTGGCACCTTGGGACTCTATTGAGGGAAACATGGTACATTAACATCTAAGCATGTGCACATAACATGATAAAACAAAATCTTCTGACTCCTGGAGCTTAGATTAATCGCCCATAACTTAGCGACAAGATAACATTTTGTTGATGCAAAATTTTGGAATTAACATCCGGCTCCTCTTTCACTGATAAGAGACTTTGCACAATTTTAATCCACAGTATGTATAAACAACAATCTCCAACAAAGGCAGTGCTATACAACACTTGGAGTTTGGAGCTATTTGTAACTGCTATCATGATTATTTCAACCACAAACAATCTGACTACCTGATGAAGAGATTATTCTGCGGCCACACCAGTGAAGCAGTCTAACCTCCCTTGTAACAAAGAAACAAATGGTGTCAAAACTCTGCACAAAATAGTGAAAGAAATCAGGAAGAACTAACTCAGTTAAAATATCTGAGATATTGAGGACTTATAAAAAGCATTTGATTATTTTACTTTGCTGAAGTCACGTTTGTTCACTAAAAAGCTAGCATACACATATTTTACTCTTACATAGGTGGGGATACAGCTGGTTTTCAGTAGTAGCAAAGAGGTTAGGCATCAACTTCCAACTCATCAACTTTTGAAAATTCCTAACTGAAATACACAAACGTTTGTTAGAATACTGTTACAAAACCATTACAATTAGGCATTGGGGACAAGAAGGTGCCCTGTGCAAGGAATCTTGGTAGGAGGTGAGGGGCGATCGTAGGGCAGAGCAATCCCAAGATTTCTGGTGAAACCTGAAGGAACACTTTTGCTTGACTCATAAAGTAACTATGAAAAAAATTGCTTGTCTCAATTCCTGGTCAGATCTCAGTTTAACAGAACAGATGTGGCTCTGAAAATGAAATCTTTCTAAACTTTGGAGTCTAAAAATTACTAAAGAATCTAATTAAAGCCACTTTTGCTTGTAGCATGCACATCTGTAATTTAACTTTTGTGAGTACATGGAATACTTTGCCAGTGGAAGTCGTGGAATCAGAGTCATTAGTGACATTTAAGCGACTGCTGGACATGCATATGGACAGCAGTGAATTGAGGGGAAAGTAGGTTAGGTTATTTTGTTTTTGGATTAGGATTATTCCACAGCACAACATCGTGGGCCGAAGGGCTATACTGTGCTGTACTTTTCTATGTTCTATGTTCTAAAACTACAGTCAACCAGATCCAGGGAATGAAGTGGGTAAACTTCTGGTTCCATATTAACCAGCCTGCCATTCTATTAAACAAGTGGAGTTAAAATTGATTTCCATGAATGAAAAAAAATGCTTGGTACATGAAAAATCCATGTACAATATTTGAAGGTACTTTGTAAATACATGTTTTTATTTTTAAACTGGTCCTGTAAAGGAATTTCATGAGATTTACTAGGTATTTGGATATTTGATTAACAATTTCGTATTTTGTTCAGACAAACACAACTAGCAGCTGAATAATTTTTTCTGCAACTATTGGATTTGTTTCCCTTTTAATGAGTGATGCCATATTTTAAATTTTAGAATTCAGACTCAAATAAAGGTTTAGAAAAATAAGGAGGAAATAAACCTTGAGAAAATTGCACAACTTGGAATTCAATGATGCAGGGGAAGAACTTGTAAATAAAAACATAGGTTTTGAAATTCACATCCCGGCGATAGCCAGTCAATGGAAGTTGGGTAGAACTAAAGTGAAGGATGAATGGTTATTTCTACATGATAGGACATGAGTTGTAGAATTTGAGTTGAACTTTAAATAGGGTTCAATAAAAGTTTCCACATTTAACAAAGTTAAAACAGTCAAGCCTAGGAGCTTAGAAAATTGTTTTGCTTTTGGGAATGAATTGGAAATTGAAGCTCACTGAGGATCAAATAAGGCATTAGTGATCCACTGCTTTGCCAAGTGAAAATATCTTTTACAAATTCCCCTTTGGACATTTCTATTAGATCCTTCTGAATTTCACAGAATGTAACTACTACAGAAAAATCTTTTATGTTTATTTAAGGTAAAGGTCAAGTCACCATAGTCCCAGAAGACCACAGCTTTCCTATTAAACAGGCACTGAAGTTGACAAGCAGGACCTTCATGGTAACCTCAACCTGTGCATACCCATGAAGGTCTTGACTTGTAAATCTTATACCTTGCTGGAGGCCTGGCGACTCTTGGTTTAACTCACCACAAGTTGTCTCTCTGATGACAGAGCAAACCTATGTTCCACTGGGACTATGGTGATTTCACTTCTGAATTATATACTAGTGAATTTGTAGAAATTTTCCATGTCTTTAGTTTGTTTTCTGTAATTGTATGCTCCTACTTGAGAAGCCATATCTAATAACTGGCGTTCCTCGTTTGTCAAATGAATGTATTTTGTAAGCTCTTTACTAGGGAAAAGAGAAAATTCCAGATGAGATAGAAGAAATAACTAAGTGGAAATAATTAACAGTGCCAAAACACATTTTGAGAAGATAATCTTATCTCAGAGGATCTGAAGATTCGACTTTTCATCTTAGAACAAGGAGGAAATCCTATAGGTCTCTTAAGGCATGACTATCAGATACAATTCCTGGAAGCCACTGTGGTTATATGTACAATTCTTTAGTATAGCAATAATCATTTGAACATTCAAGGAATGGCATTTCTTCTTACTGGGAAATGTCGTGGGACTTTATGCAGTAGACTTTATGTGGTAATCACTTCGGTGCTCCGATGTATCTTGTATGATAGGAATACATCTTGCAGCCTTTCCCAATGCTGCTACATCGTGGTGCTAAATTCAAAGCATATTGAACTGGTACATCTGTTTACTCAAGAAACATAACAATGGGTACAGACCAGCTGATCCATACAAAGATCTGTTATTAACTCAGAGATCATTTTTAGCCATCGGCCGCAAAGGACAATAAGCATCTCTCTCTAGCAAAGACAGTCAACTGTTTGTATCAAGCTTTATGGGCATCATTTTGCAGGATGTGGTACGCCTTAAGGAGGCCGATCAGTCTGTCCTCAGTAAATGGCTCACGTCTGTGCCCCTTCAGTACGTACACTGGTACTGTTCCCCAATTCTTTTGCCGTTACATCAATGACTGTATCGGTGTAGCATCCTGCACCCAGGCTGAAATGCAGCAGTTCATCGACTTTGCTAACAATTTCCACCCTGCCCTCAGACTCACTTAGTCTATTCCGGACAACTCCCTCCCCTTTCTTGACCTCTCCTTTTCCATTTCCGGCGACAGTTTACAAACCGACATTTACGATAAATCCAGACCGTGTGGGGAGCATCAAGTTCCTCGGAGTGATGATAGCTAATGATCTGTCCTGGACTTCTCACATAAATTCAACAATCAAGAAGGCACAACACCGCCTCGTCTTCCTCAGGCAGCTCAAGAAATTTGGCATGCCCATTGGTCCCTCACCAACATCTACAAATGCACCTATTAAAAGCATACTGTCCAAGTGCATAATGGCCTGGTATGGCAACTTATCTTAGAACAAGGACCATATCTACCCAGGATGATAAGAAACTACAGAAGGTTATGTGCACAGCCCAGATCATCACGGAAGCTAACCTTCCATGCATGGACTCTATTTACACGGCTTGCTGCCGCGGAAAGGCAGCCAACATCATTGAAGACCATCATATCCTGGTAATGACCTCCTACAACCTCTTCCATCAGGCAGAAGATACAGAAGCCTGAAAACACGCACGAGCAGGTTCAGGAACAGCTTCTTTCTGGCTGTTATCAGACTGTGGAATGAGCTTTAGCCTCAAATAATGTAGCCTTCAATGTTACCTGTTTGCCTCTAAGTCTTTTTGATCTGTATATCCCTTGCTTGCTGTGATCTGCCTGCACCGCTCATAAACAAAGCTTTTCACTGTATTTTGGTGACAATAAAAATCAAACATCATCAATCTCATCATAATCACAGTGAGTCTGAAAGGACCTTGTAATAAAAAGTTAAACTACCTTTGTCAGTAACAATGTTGCAACTGGTTAATACTGCCATTCAGGCTCATAGAAGCTGTCAGCTTTGATTCCACAGCAGGATTTCCTCAGGTTTGAGGGTCTAACAGAATGCATTCATTTGGGCATTAAGGCTACATATCACCTGTAAGGTTGTCAGAGAACAGAAAAGGGATTCCACTCCTTCAAAATGCAGCTGGTATAAGACCCACAACAAAAGAATCCAGCAAATGTGCACAAAGCTTCCAGGCAGCTGTCATGAACCCTGTATTCCAAGGTTATCTCAGGTGCCTCAGCTGTTCAGGTCACCAGGAGTCGTGCATAAATGGCTTCTGGGTGAAACAGTTATCGACTGAAGTTAAAACTAATGCTATCAATGCAGAACACCACGACTGAGATACAAGTACAGTCTTCTCACAACCAGAGAACATTAGTTGCTCAACATCAGTTTTTGTTGCTTTGACCAGTCTGCCTACCAACACGCTCCCCCCTCACCGACAATTTGCATTGCTATTTCCTCCATTGTGTCAGGATTGCTAGTCATAGCATACCATCCCAACCTTTGACTCCTCTCCTACACATTACATGCTTTCATCTCCTACAAGGAAGGGACAAGGAGTTTTACAGATATGACAGTTTCAGTGTAATGGTTAGAAGATGCAGTGACATCTCAGAGACTTTACTACAAAATGAGGAGTGCAAGGTCAGTATCTAATCCCTGTGTGTGAGTACTGATGTATAGATGAATTCTTCTAAAGGAGCTTGCTAAGCCATCTCACCGAGCTGATGAAATAAATGTTGCATTCTGCCTTCTTACATAAAGGAGTGGTAAGAAGATGTTTGCCACTTGCGAACTGCAGTGTACTCACTTTGTCAGCGCTCAATAAGTTCTTGAATCATTCCTTAGAACTGTTCTGAGGAAGGGTCACCAGACCCGAAACGTTAACTCTGTTTTCTCCTTCACAGATGCTGCCAGACCTGCTGAGCTTTTCCAGCAAATTTGCTTTTGTTCCTGATTTACACTATCTGCAGTTCTTTTGGTTTTTTTTTAGTTCTTGAATCATTGCCTGCATAGGACCCAGGTCCTGAAGATGACACAATAACTCGTGGCATGCTCAGCTGAGTCATGGTGCAACTCCTCACATGTGGTAATTATCTTTTGATGATTTCTCTGCTGTATGAAAACTCACTTCTTTCAGTGCAGTTACTGAGCTGCCAATGGGCTATTAAATGTTGCACCCTTAAATGCATTGCTACTTTGCTGACCTGCAATCATCCCTAATTGCGCAGTGATCTTGGAAGCAGGCTGCCTTCCAGAAGATCAGCATGAAGTCCCACCATTCACACATCTGGGATGTTGAATCAGAAATAAATACGAGCACCATTAAAAATTTTGAAGTCGGAAAAATTCAGCCCACGGTCTCTTCAATGAAGTCAAGATAGTGTTGTCGCACACAGTCAGCCTGCTGTCTTTGCTATTGACTTCCTCAAAGGTTTTGAAATTCTTAAGACCTCTTTTGGTACCATCCTTCTTCTTTAATAATAAGGCACACAGAGACTTGTTCATAATACCACACTGATTTCTGAACTAAAACAACTGAATAATTTAATGTAATATCACTTCTACAATCTACTCTTTGATGAACTTCAGCTACTTCATTTGTACAATATCTTTTCAGTGGGTACCGTTAGAACACCATGGGCTGGAAGACAAGTAAAATGCAGTTGTGTTGTTTCTCGCAACTCAAAACTAAATGAATGTAGATCTATGCTTTAACATGCATAAAACTGATTTGATCAAGTGTTTGGACAAAAATGAGATAATGCCAATACATACACCTACTATATCAATGTACATTCAGTACCTGTATTAGCCTTAATACGCTATGTACTACCCTATTTCCGGTTAATTTTGTTTGACAGCAGATAGTAATTAATTGCAGGCTCCTGCACTTTTATGTTTCGGATTAATTCCTATTACAGGGGAGCAACAGGCTTCACGGAAGTGCTGTCATTCACATGTCCATAACAACCTGATCAATAATGTCAAATTGTTTCAAATGTCATCAAAATGAGCAAGAATAAAATTATTCTTTTTTTAAGAATATATATTTTAAATAATTTAAATAAAACCGCTTTTACAATTTGACCTGACAGCTGCAAATGACAGTAAAGCAGACATTAAAATAATGGACAATTGAATGCCCAATGACAGTAAAGCTTTAACTGTGAGCACTTTTGGTCTCCAGGGATAATATTATTTTATTAGTGGTAGTTCAGTTCAGATATTCACAGCATCGAGGATTGTCTTATGAGCAAATACAATACAGGTTAGCACTTTACTCACCAGAGTTTAAAAGAATGAGATGATCTCATTGAAACATATAAGATTCTTGAGGAACTTGACAGGTTAAATGCTTAGAGGTTGTTTCCCCTCGTCGGAGAGTCTAGGACCAGATGGCATGGTCTCAGTATTAAGAGGTGCCAATTTAAGACTGAGATGAGAAGGAATTTCTTTTCTCAGAGGGGGTTGCATCACTTTGCAATTCCTTGCTGCAGTGAGCTATGGGGGCAGAGTCTCTCTGTATATTTAAGAGATAGATTCTTGATCAGTAGGGGAATCCAGAGTTTCGAGCAAAGGCAAGAAAGTGGATGTGAGAAAAGTCAGATCACTCACTGAATGGCGCAGCAGGTTCAAGGGGCCAAACAATCTACTCCTCTTCCCATAGTCTTATATGCATTCATTTTGGAAACAGTAATTTCTAGATTTATTGTATAAATCTGTTTAATCTCTGCAAGAATGAGTTGTCAGATTTTGCTTTGGATGTCCAGTGCTTACAGTTTGCATTTCACATGTTCCTTTGAGAGGTACTAAGAGGGACATTTCCCATTATAAGTCAAGTATTCTCAAGTCAGACGGAACAAATGTAGAGTTTCACTTTAACTGTGAAATATACCTCTGTTAAATCTCAGAAGGGTAATCTCCATTATTTCAGGGTGACAAATTTGCCAATTTCCCTTCTGCACACTGAAATTATTCATCAATATTGAATTAGGTTATTGTGCCTATTCCACGATTAATGGAGACATCTCAAGCTCTCATTACATAGCATCCTTACCATGGTCACATTTTAAAAGCTAAATTGGCAGCAGTGTTTAAGCATGGGTGGTAAGTTGTTTTGTCAGGCCTTGGGGGAAGGTGCCTCTACTCTAGTCTGAACTTGTAAAATCAGTAAGCATATTTTTCCTGTCTCCAACCTGTAAAAGCAAGCCAAAGCCCTTTACTCTGGGATGGTTTAGTTAGTTAGATTTCTGATCTGTTTGCACCCAATTTCCTTAATTAAAGGAGTCCTGCCAAACTTCTTTGCTTGATATTGCAAACTTGAAAAAGAACATTCACTACTCTTAACACTTTTAGAAAAAGCATGTTTTAGCAAAGTTATGAACTAATGATGTGACTGCACTCAAGAGGATTCACTGGAAAAATACGATGATGTTGTCTAGACTGGGGAATTTTCGTCATAAGGAACAATTGAATAGGCTAGAGTTGTCATCTTCAGAACAGAAGAGGCTGAGGGAAGACCTGATTGGTGTGCACAGAATTTTGAGGGGGTCTAGATAAGAGAAGATACAAAGACCTGATTCCTAATTGAAGAGGGTCCCATAACCAAAACTGTAGATTTCCGGAAGGAGGTAGATTATGCAATGTGGATTGAACAGGCAATCTTCTCACCTTGACAATGATGGGATCTGTAATTTACTCCTTGAAAGGATGGTATAGCAGAAACTACCTTAGCATTTGAAAGGTTATTGGAAAAGGGCTGAAATGCTGTACTTTATAAAGTCTGGAATATGAGCTGGAAACTGCGCTTAAGCCAGATGGCAACATTTCAGCCAATGCAGACACAATGAGCTTTCTTTGGTCTGTTAAACTTCTAAGATTCTAAGAATCTGTTGATACTGAATTGAAATAAAAACCTAGCTAAGCAGTAACCCTTACTTCAGAGCTAACCAGGGTCCTAAGTCGATAATTAAATGGGCAGAAAAACACAAGCTCATTATGAACTAGAGCAACATGGTTCACCATATTGTTAAAGGCCAAATAAAGTCATTAGACACCATGTGCATCTGAAGCAATGATAGGTAATTTGCAAACAATAAATGAACACTACTTCAAACATGCAGCTGCTCAAGTTTACTTTGCTCCAAGGCACCAGCTGCACTTATTACAGGAAAGATATGGAAGTGTTGGAAAAGGTGCAGAGGAGATTTACTAGGATGTTGCCTGGAATGGAGGGAAGGTCTTACACGGAAAGGTTGAGAGAGCTAGGGCTTTTCTGTTTAGAATGATGAAGAATGAGAGGTGACTTAATAGAGGTGTACAAAACGATCAGAGATATAGATAGAGTGGACAGCCGGAGATATTTTCCCGGGGTGGAGGTAGCTATTACGAGGGGTTTTAAAGCGAGTGGAGTTAGAAATAGGGGAGACGTCAGAGGCAGGTTCTTTACCCAGAGAGTGGTAGGGGTGTGAAATGCATTGCTGGAGGGGTAGTGGAGTTGGCCTCATTAGGGGCATTTAAGTGGCTAATAGATAGGCATATGGATAATATTATAAGGCAGAGGTGGAGGTTAGATAGACCTTAGGTTTAGGGTAAAAGTTCGGCACAACATTGTGGGCTGAAGGGCCTGTACTGTGCTGTACTGTTCTATGTTCTATGTCATGAAAATCAAGTCTACATGTGGCCTCATAGGTGATCTGTCAAGAAACCAGAGCAGGCTATGACCAACAAGGTAAGTTTTTAAATAATGCTTTAGTAATCATGCAAGTGGGCTCCTCATCAACCCACAATGTGATAAGCACAAACTTCCATCAATCAGTACCACACACTCACCCAACACACCAATAACTTTCTGTCGCTATTTCACCATCATCCATCAGTGCATCTTCATCAAAAACACCTTTCCAGCCTGGTTCATTCCCTTTCTGATATGGCTGCCCGGGTCCATACCTACAGATAGTCACCACTGCAGATGCTGGAGTTAATGATAACACTGAGTGGATCTGGAGGAACAGACCTGGCCAGGCAGCATCAGAGGAGCAGGAAAGTAGGCATTTTGGGTCGGGACCCTTCTTCACAAGGTCCCAACCCGAAATGTCAACTTTCCTGCTTCTCTGATGCTGCCTGACTACTGTGTTCCTCCAGCTCCACACTGTTACTCGAGTTCATACCCAGTTGCATGTGCCTGATCCCCCAGTGAGGTCGCACCTTCAATTCTACTTTGTCATTAAGCTACTTGTTACTTTTTGCAGCCCACTGACTCAATAATAACATTGAGCACACATTGGACCTCATTCGTAATTGCATAACAACTGTGTTTAATATTTTTCAGATGGAAGGCATTAATTGGAGGTTCACTTGAGCAGGAATAAACAGTCCCTCACTGCAAGTGGGGGTAGTTGACATAAGTGGTTCACTCTAGTTAAAAACAGTTAAAAAGAAAGAACTGAAGTAGTACAATCAAAATATCTGGATCACATTTAAAAATCAAACAAATGTAGTAGATTATGATAACTAAGATGACAGATAACAGAAATGCAACAGATATAGTCTAAATGGACTTTAGCAAGGCTTTCAACAAAGTACGGCATGGTCGACTGGCTTGTAATGTTAGGTCCACTAGGATACAAAATTGGCTTGAAGAGACAGAGAGTAATAGTAGAGGGTTGTTTTTTAGTCCAGAGGCCTGTGAGCAGTGACGTGCTATAAGGATTTGTGCTGGGCACATTGTTTGTTATTTACGTAAGGACTTTGGATGAGAATATAGGAGGCATAGTTCATAAATCTACAGATGATACTAAAACTGGAGATAAAGTTGACAGTGAAGAAGGTTACCTCAGAGTGCAATGAGATCTTAATCAACTTGGCCATTGAGCTGAGGAATGGATTACGGAAGTCAATTCAGGTAAATGAGAGGTGTTGCATTTTCGGTAAGACAAATTACAGCAGGACTTATACAGTTAATGGTAAGGCCCTGGGGGTGCTGTCAAGCAACAGACCAAGTGCAGCAGGCACATAATTCCTTGAAAATGGTGTCACAGGTAGGCATTGGTGATGAAAAAGGCATTTGGTTGAAGGCATGCTTGTCTTCATTGTTCAGAGCACACAGTACAGGAGTTTGGATATTATGTTACAGCTTTACAAGAGATGGACAAGGTGTAGAGCTGGATGAACACAGCAGACCAAGCAACATCAGAGGAGCAAGACGGCCGAAGTTTCGGGCCTAGACCCATCTTCAGAAGTAGGGTCTAGGCCCGAAACATCAGCTTTCCTGCTCCTCTGATGCTGCTTGACCTGCTGTGTTCATCCAGCTCTACACCTTGTTATCTCAGATTCTCCAGCATCTGCAGATCCTACTATCTCTGAAACAGCTTTACAAGATACTGGTAAGGTCACATTTGAAATGCTGCATGTAATTCTAGTTGTACTGCTATAGGAAGGATGCTATTAAACTGGAAAGTGTGCAAGAAAGATTTACAAGGTTATTACAGAGACTAGAGGGTTTGAGGACCCCGAGCGGTGACCTTATGAGGTTTATAAAGTCATAAGGTGAAATGCCAAGGTCTTTTTCCCCCAAGATAAGGGAGTTCAAACCTAGAGGTCATAGGCGTAAGATGATAAGGGAAAGATTTAAACAGGACCTGAGGGGCAAACTTTTTATAAAGAAGGTGGCCTGCATATGGAACAAGCTGCCAGAGCATTTGGTAGAGACAGGTACCGTTATGTCATTTAAAAGACATTCGGACAAGTACATGGATAGGAAAGGTTTAGATGGATATGGGCCAAATACAGGCTAATGGGACTAGTTCTGTTCAGGAAACCTGGTTGGCACTGACTGGTTTGCATAAAGGACCTGTTTCAGTGCTGTATATCTCTATGACTCTAATACATAAAATCAGTTATTTCTGAACTTTATAGAAAATTAATTATCTTTGCTGGTTGCCCAGGAAGGATGGACAATTATTATAAATTTCTTTCTAGTTGGAATCTTCTATCTGGCTATAAAGAAGAAATAATTGTATTTTTATTTTGCAAGTAACTTTGAGAAGACTGTTGGCTGGCTATATTATATCTATTTGATGATTTTTCTCTTCCCTTATAACTCACTGCCTTTTTGTCAGTATAAATGAAAGTTCAATTAGTGAGATGTTTCTTCTTTCTGATTGAATAACAAGATCAAAGATCAAATTCAGTACTAAGTTATTTAATGCTATTTTCTTTGAATGATATTTAAATTCATTTTTATATGTTTGCAGTTTATTGACAGTAAGTTTTTCAATGTGACTTTTCCATATCTACTGTCCTACATTTTGTCAAAAATGGCTGCACAAGTTAAACAGCAATCTGTGAACTGGGAAGAATGAACTGCATAAGAATAATTTATGTTTATTTCAAGATTGCCTTCATAAATTCAGATGTCCACCTTATTCAATGTTTCTGTTTGAGTGAAGATTTCAACTGTTATTTTGGGTTATTGGCTGTCTGGGCCCCTCATTAATTTTCAAACAATTTTATTTTTGACATTATTGTTTTTATTGACGTTATGTTTTTATTTCAGATCTGAATGAGAATATAGGAGGCATTGTTGGTAAGTTTGCGAATGACACCAAAATTGGTGATAGAGTAGGCAGTGAAGAAGGACATCTAACAGTACAATGGGATCTTCATCAACGTGGCCAGTGGTCTGAGGAAAGGGGGTGGAGTTTAATTTAGATAAATACTGTCAGCATCATTGTACTTGATATTTGTTTTCAGAACAATTTCTGTCCTTCTCAGGGAGAATACCTTGGGGATTGTCATTTTTTTCCCCCAGCAAGAAACTGCATTTCTGACTCTATAATTGTTTCTGTCTGAATTCTTCCTTCCTTGACTTTTAGTGACTCCGCCAGGTGTTCTGCCCATCAATTGCTTTTTGTACCTCTAAGTGTATTTCATTTGACAGATGTAATTAGTCTATAACTGAGGGGTGGAAACTATATCAATCTTCATCTTAGAAAATAAGAACATTACATCATGTGAAAACATTATATTTAAAACAAAACTTACTGCAAATATGAAACTTAATTTTTTATTTATTCATTTCTGGGACATGGATGTTGCTGGTTGGCCAGCATTTATTGAGCAACCCTGGCTGTCCTTAAGAAGAAGGTGGGAGATGTCTTATTGAACTGTTGCAATCCACGAGCTGTGGGTTGATCCATAATGCCCTTAGGGAGGGAAAACCGTATTTTGGCCCAGCAACAGGGAAAGAAAGAATGACGATATTTCCCACATCAGGATGGTGAGTGACTTCAAGGGTAACTTGCAGGTGGCAGTGTTCCCTTATCTTTCCAGATGGAAGTGGTCGTGGGTTTAGAAGGAACTAACAAAGCATCTTCGGTGAATTTCTGCAGTATATCTTGTTGCTAATACACACTGCTGCTACTGAGCATCTGTGGAGGAGACAGTAGGTGCTTGTGAATGTGGTGCCAGTCAAACAGGCTGTTTTGTCCTGATTGGTGTTAAGCTGCTTGAGTGTTGTTGAGGTTGCACTCATCTAGGCAAGTATTCCATCACACTCCTGATTTGTGCCTTGTAGATGGTGGACAGTCTTTGGGAAGTCAGAAGTGAGTTACTCGTGGCAGTATTCCTAGCCTCTGGCTTGATCTTGTAGTGAGGAGTCGAGTTGAATTTCTGATCAATGGTAATCTCCAAGATGTTGATAGTGGGGGATTCAGTATTGGTACCGCCATTGAATGTTTAGGGGCAGTTGTTGCATTGAGTACCGGTCTTAAGAACAATTGCCACAATGTTCCATTGGAGATGTTTTGCTACTTGACATTTGTTAGCCCAAGCCTGGATATTGTCCAGACCTTGTTGCATTTGAACATGGGTTACTTCAATATCTGAGGAGTCATGAATGGTGCTAAACATTGTACGATCAAGGCTATAATGAGGTGAGGAGTCTAGTGGCCCTGGTGGAACCCAAATTAGGCCTCATTGAGCAGGTTATTGCTGAGCAGGTAATGCTTGATAGCATTGCTAAGTAGACTGATGGGATAGTAACTGTTCAGATTGGATTGTTCTGCTTTTTCTGTGCAATTCATATCTGGGTAATTTTACAGTTTGACAGGTGCCAGTGTCATAACAGTACTAGAACAGCCTGGGTGGGGCAGCAGCAAGTTTTGGAGCACAAGTCTTGTGGACTGTTATCAGGGCCCATAGTTGTTGCAGTATCTAGTGCTTCCAACCATTTCTTAAAATCAAGTTTAGTGAATTGAAGGTGCTGAGGACTTATCTGTAATGTGGTAGACCACTGGGGGAGGCAGAGATGGATCAGCTGGCTGAAGATTGCTATGACTGCTTCAACCTTACTTTTTGCAGTGATGTGTTGGGCTCTTCCATCATTAAGGATGGGGATATTTGTGGAGCCTCTTCTGCCAGTGAGTTGTTTAACGTTCACTACCATTCACAATTGGATGTGGCAGATTGAAGAACTTCGGTCTAATCATTAATTGTGGGATCGGTTCACTCAGTCTATCATGTGCTATGATGTTTGGCTTGCAAGTAGTTCCGTTCAGTAGCTTCACCGTGTTGATACCTCATTTTTAACGTATGCCTGGTACTGCTCATAGCACGATTTCCTGCACTCTCAATTGATTCAGGACTAATTTCTTGGCTTGATAGTAATGTTTGAAAGATTACGTTAGGGCATGAGATTGTAGATTGTGTTGGAGAACAATTCTGCTGCTGTTAGTGCCCCACAGTGCTTCATGGATGCCCAGACTTGAGATGCTAGACCTGTTCAAATTCTGTCCCCTTTGCATGGTGATAGTGCTACACAACACGAAGGAAGGTATTCTCAATGTGACTTCATCTCCACAAGGATTATGCTATGGTCACTCTTACAGATATTGCCATGGACGGATGCATCTGAAGCCAGTTGATTAGTGAGGATAAGGTCAAGTATGTTTTTCCCTCTTATCGGTTCTCTCACCACCTGCTGAAGACCCAGTCTAGTAACTATGTCCTTTAGGACTTGACTCACTCAATACATAGTGGTTCTGTCAAGCCACTCTTGGTGATGGACACTGAAATCCCTACCCAAATAATATCATATTTCCAAAAGGCCTTAATTTTGTCAGTAGAGAGAGATGGAGGTGGGTTGTAAGATTGCAGTTTAGCAAAAACCCCATTTTCACTGGAGCAAGGGCCTTATCCTTCTATTTTTTTTGAAAAAATAAAGAGTAGATATAAATGCTCAAAATGTGGATAAGGTCTGTGGAACTGTCAAGCTATTAAGGCAGTTGAATTAGTTGCCATTTAAAAATTTGAGCAACGAAAGAAAAACCCAGTGTCTAAGAGTTAAAACAAAAATCATGCTTGTGGTTTGCGGATGGAACCCTATCATTAATATTGCTTAACTGCTTCCATAACAATGCACTAACACAGTTGGTGAAGGATTGCTACAAATTCATAGTTTGATTGACAGCTGAAACAGGTTATTAAAGGATGAGCTGTCCTTATGGGATTATGAAAATGTTTTTATAAGGGATCAACTACTTGAACATAAATAAATAAAGTGTATTTATTTTATATAGTGAAGTTTGTAATACATGTTTAGAATTTTATTTCTCTCAGCATGCTCCTGGGTCTACCTATGATGGTAGATCCTAGGTAAGTTGGCCTGGAGAGTGTAAGGGAAAATGGTAGTTGGTGGGAGGCATGAATTGCCTCTAAATTGGTATAGGATATAAGAGGGACACAAGGTGCATGCGATTATATAGATAGGGCATGACGAATGGATGGGACATGAGGGCTAGAGCACCTTTTTATTTAATAAAACACTGGGATGAAGTCCAAAAGAACTTTTAACCAGTGCATCCTGCTACTAGGTAGCCTCTTTGCTCACCTCTGATCTGTGTTTGGAGCTGGCAGACCATATTTTAGCTTGCTTTTGTTTTACAATGAAAATGGTTTCCATATCATAGTCATAAAGTCATACAGTAGAGAAACAGACATTTTGGTCCAACCAGTTCATGCCAAAATAAAAATCCCAAACTGAACTAGTCTCACCTGCTCGCTGCTGATCCAATATCTCTCCAAACGGTTCCTATTCATGTATCGAAATGTTTTTTAAACTTTGTAATCATACCCGCATCCACCACTTCCTCAGCAAGTTCATTCCACACACAGACTACCCTGAGTAAAAGTTTGCCTCATGTTTTTTTAAATCTCTCTCCTCTCAACTTAATGTGCTCCCCTAGTCTTGACATCCCCTATCCGATGAAAAAGGCAACTACCATTAACTCTATCTATACTTTTCATTATTTTATAAATTTCCATCAGGCTGCTTCTCAACCTCCTACACTCCAGTGCAAAAAGTCCCAGCCTTTCTTTATAACTCAAACCATCCACACCCAGCAAAATTGTTCTGAACCCTGTTCAGCCTGATATTTTTCCTATAACTGGGTGACCAGAACTGGACACAGTATTCTAGAGGAGGACATACTAGTTTCCTGTGCAACCTTAACATGACTTCACACCTCCTACACTCAAAGGACTGAGCAAGCATGCCAAATGCCTTTTTAACCATCTGGTCTAAGTGATACAAACTTCTAAAGAATTACAAACCTGCAACCTAGGGCCCTCTGTTCTACAATACTATCAAGGCTATCATTAATTGCATAAGCCCTACCTTTGTTCATTGTACCAAAATGCAATACCTTGCAGTTACCCAGACTGAACTCCATTTGACACTTGTCAGATCATTGATCAAGTGGGTCAAGATCCCTTTCTAATCGTAGAAAACCTTCTTCACAGCCTAATACGCCACCGTTTTGGTGTTGTCAGCAAACTTACTAAACATGCCTTCTATATTCTCATCCAAATCATTTATATCTGTGATAAACAAAAATAAAAGGACCCTGAACTGATCTCTGTGGAACACTGCTGGTCACAGGCCTTCAGTCCATAAAGCAACCCGCCACCATTACTCTGTCTCCTGCTGTCAAACCAATTATGTATCCAATTGGCAAGCTTGCCCTGAATCTCATGTGACCTAGCTTTACTAATTAGTCTACCATGCGGAACCTTGTCAAAGGCTTTACTAAAATCTGAATAAACAATATCTACTACTCTGCCATCATCAGTCTTTGTTTGTGAGACACTATTTTCCTCGCACAAAACTATGCTGACTATCCTTAATCAATCTTTGCCTCTCTAAATGTCCATAAGTCCTATCTTTTATAATCATCTCCAACATTTTACTCACAACCAAAGTCAGACTCATCTGAAAGAAAATAAATATAAATCCAAGAGAGAAAGGGTTTCATTAAGTTTGACAAGAAGCTAACAAATTATTTAAGTTGAGCAATGTAGAAATGTTCCGATATAGAATGCTTACAGATGTATAGACAGTTGTGGTAATTCAATAAGCTGAGTATTTCTGATCTAAATGGAACATTGTGGTGCAAGGAAATGACTTAAAATTGGCAAAGAGTTCAAATTGCTTCAAATTATTAAGCTACAAATCAATGCTCAAAATGTCAATTTCCTATTACAAGAGTGAAAAAGTGATTTCATTTGCAACATAATTTGAAGCAGTGAGTCATGTTTATCTAATGCATTCGCACTGATTGAGTAGGGAAAGTCATCATTCATGCCTAAGCATACAGTGCATGGAAACTGTTTTGTTCACTAGCTGCTGACTAGCAGGGATTACAGATTACTGATTGAAGGAAAGGAAACTATTAAGTCAATCCAATCCTTAAAATGTGGGTAACTGTTTGAAAGAGTATTTTAATCCTGAAAATGTACCTCATTTGATAGGTTTGCAATAGCTGTTTTTACATAGTAGCATAATGTGCCATTGTTATTGCTGCACGATGAACTTTTCTAGAGAAATTTGCTAATTGTGCAAACTTTAGGCATACTTAAGTCAGTTTTATACTGCAATTTTGAGGACAGGTTGGTGGTGGAATATGGCACTGAAACCAAAACTGCAATATAAACGTATTGCAAGGGAGATCAGAAGGAATTTTGTAAATTTACAAAAGAAGTTCAGAAATGGTAACAGCAGTTATGAAATTGAACCAAAAGATGACTTAGTTGAAAAATTTAGTGCTCGTTGTGGTAAATGTTTAGCACTAATAATCCATGATTTATTTTTAAATGCTTATTATTCAGTTAAACATATTATTTGTTAAACATAAATTATTTTTGACAATAAAATAGATTTTTGAAATGACTGACTGGATGAAGGGAATGTAGTGGAGCACAAAACATGAGTTGTTACTTAGTGTTCACGAAGGTGTCTCAAAAGGCCTGTTATTAAACTATAGACATTTTATATAATAGGAAATGCAGCAGTTTTGAAATAAAGCTAGTTAATAGAAATGGACTTGAACTGGAAATAAGAGATAATGGGAACTGCAGATGCTGGAGAATCCAAGACAACAAAATGTGAGGCTGGATGAACACAGCAGGCCAAGCAGCATCTCAGGAGCACAAAAGCTGACGTTTCGGGCCTAGACCCTTCATCAGAGAGGGGGATGGGGTGAGGGTTCTGGAATAAATAGGGAGAGAGGGGGAGGCAGACCGAAGATGGAGAGAAAAGAAGATAGGTGGAGAAAGTATAGGTGGGGAGGTAGGGAGGGGATAGGTCAATCCAGGGAAGACGGACAGGTCAAGGAGGTGGGATGAGGTTAGTAGGTAGATGGGGGTGCGGCTTGGGGTGGGAGGAAGGGATGGGTGAGAGGAAGAACAAGTTAGGGAGGCGGAGACAGGTTGGACTGGTTTTGGGATGCAGTGGGTGGAGGGGAAGAGCTGGGCTGGTTGTGTGGTGCAGTGGGGGGAGGGGACGAACTGGGCTGGTTTAGGGATGTAGTTGGGGAAGGGGAGATTTTGAAACTGGTGAAGTCCACATTGATACCATTAGGCTACAGGGTTCCCAGGCGGAATATGAGATGCTGTTCCTGCAACCTTTGGGTGGCATCATTGTGGCACTGCAGGAGGCCCATGATGGACATGTCATCTAGAGAATGGGAGGGGGAGTGGAAATGGTTTGCGACTGGGAGGTGCAGTAGTTTGTTGCGAACTGAGCGGAGGCGTTCTGCAAAGCGGTCTCCAAGCCTCCGCTTGGTTTTCCCAATGTAGAGGAAGCCACACCGGGTACACTGGATGCAGTAAACCACATTGGCAGATGTGCAGGTGAACCTCTGCATAATGTGAAATGTCATCTTGGGGCCTGGGATAGGGGTGAGGGGGGAGGTGTGGGGGCAAGTGTAGCATTTCCTGCGGTTGCAGGGGAAGGTGCCGGGTGTGGTGGGCTTGGACGGCAGTGTGGAGCGACACTTCCGCCATCTACAATCCAACCCCACCACCCAAGACATTTTTCCATCCCCACCGCTGTCGGCTTTCTGGAGAGACCACTCTCTCCGTGACTCCCTTGTTCGCTCCACACTGCCCTCCAACCCCACCACACCCGGCACCTTCCCCTACAACCGCAGGAAATGCTACTTGGTGAATCAAAGCTTTGTGACCTCTGTATAAATACTACACTCAGTAATCCTGAGGTCACAAAGCTTTGATTCACCTAGATCTTAAGAATGGGAAATTAGTTACAAGGAGTGCCTTCAGGGACTTGGAATATCTTCATTCCAGCAAGCGGGCACCAGACTTTTAAGACAGATGCTTTAAACTAGAAGATACTTGAATATTATTTAAAATATCACGATGAAATATGAAGGAAACAAAGTAGAAATTTATTTGTATATGATGTTTAGACTCAGCACATTGTGCCTGCTTTCTGTCCAAATCTCACCCACTTCAGCACTTCAGGATTTGACTTTGGTGCTCAGGGGTACCAACAACTTGCATGCCTCTGCTAGGATGCTTTGCATGCAGTGACGCATATCTGGACAGTGTGGATTTATGGCTCTTGGCTTCACACCTGATCATTCACTCACCTTGTGCTTACTTGGTAATTTGTGAGCCTCTGTGGCTAGCATTATTTTTTGGCACAAACTGAAAGGCAGACAGCTAGTCACAAGTGGGAATAGTGAACTGCAATGAACAAGAGGAGAATATGTTACTGCGTAGATCATAGAATCCCTACAGTGTGGAAACAGGCCCTTCAGCCCAACAAGTCCACACCAACGCCGAGCATCCCACCCACACCAACCACCTAATCTACACATCCCTGAACACTATGAGCAATTTAGCATGGCCAATCCTGCCAACCTGCACATCTTTAAACTATGGGAGGAAACCAGAGCACCTGGAGGAAACCCACGCAGACACAGGGAGAATGTGCATACTCCACACAGACAGTTGCCTGAGGGCGGAATCCCAGGTCCCTGACACTGAGGCAGCAGTGCTAACCACTGAGCTACCATGCTGTTTCCACACTGTAGGGATTCTATGATTCTATGCCACCCCATGGCACAATACTACATCAATGTGACATCTGCAGCATGTGACAGTGCCTTATGTGGCAAGCGCACTATACATGTTTCAAACAAATGGTCATGTCCGAAAATAAGAGGGGAGCAGACGGTAGTGGGATCGAAGGGGACTATGTTCAAACAGAGGATATTGCCACAGTCAGTTAGGGTGGATGTCCAATTGCAGTCCAGGGCTTGTCATGGTCAGTCAACCACTTGGTCTTACAGAGTCTAGAGATCCACGCCTTTATATCATCAGTCCGGTAAGTCACGAGTAACTAATCTGCAGATTGCAGGTCCATTCATTAAGGTGCTGTAAGAAATGAATCTGTGGGCTAATTCGGCATTATTCTGCCAAGTTAGTCTAGTGGGGTGGTCAGGGGTTTATCCAAGGGTTGTCCATGGAGTTCTGGGAAAGTCATAAGCTCGACTCTACAGTGCACTTAATTAGGCACTGAGGTCAATACAAGATAGAATGGGATCTCAATGAATTTAGGAGAGGATGTGAAGTTCAGGGAAGGGTGGCTTTCACAAGTGATTGTAACTGCAGCCTCTACACTGGTTGGTGGGTGAGTGATGGGGAGTGCATGGCAAACAAGTCAATTTGCAAAGTCATGGGTTCTAATGATGAATTGGAGACATTAATAGTTATCTAAAGGGGTTGAAAGAAAATGGGGCCAGATTGAAAGGCCCCTGGGGACACTGGGAAAGTAGCACTAAACAGAACATGAAGGATAGCAAATCATGCTGCACCTAATAGCAGAGCCTGCAAGTCACACGAGTGGGCAAAATAAACCTTTGTCATCTTTGATCCCAAATCAGCTGTGCAATGATACCAACTGTGGGAGAACTGAACAAGAACAAAGAAAAAGAAAAACAGAAAATTCATAACTCTAATAGAAGTTGGCGAGGGACCAGGTCTCAACATGCTGAGGTAGCAGTCATTCCCTTGTGAATTTTGACAATGACAGCAAAATACAATTCTACCATGATGAGCATCGCCAATTAGTCCAAATCTGTGGTAATCTGGTGTCTGTGGTACACTTAGGCAGCACACTTAAAAAAGGAATTTTTCAAAACCCCAATTTCCTCTCTTAGATAATAAGTTGGTAGTGCATGGAAAATATTCAACATGGTGCTCAGTAGTGTATCACAAGGATCTGTTCTGGGTCCTCTTCTATTTGTGATTTTTGTTATGATTTGGATGAAGGAGTGGAAGGGTGGGTTAGCAAGTTTGCGTACGATACAAAGGTGGGTCATGCCATGGGCAGTGCGGAGGACTGTTCGAGGTTACAAAGAGACATTGATAGAACGCAGGACGGCAAAATGTGAGGCTGGATGAACACAGCAGGCCAAGCAGCATCTCAGGAGCACAAAAGCTGACGTTTCGGGCCTAGACCCTTCATCAGAGAGGGGGATGGGGTGAGGGTTCTGGAATAAATAGGGAGAGGGGGGGAGGCGGGCTGAAGATGGAGAGAAAAGAAGATAGGTGGAGAGAATATAGGTGGGGAGGTAGGGAGGCGATAGGTCAGTCCAGGGAAGACGGACAGGTCAAGGAGGTGGGATGAGGTTAGTAGGTAGATGGGGGCGCGGCTTGGGGTGGGAGGAAGGGATGGGTGAGAGGAAGAACAGGCTAGGGAGGCGGAGACAGGTTGGACTGGTTTTGGGATGCAGTGGGTGGAGGGGAAGAGCTGGGCTGGTTGTGTGGTGCAGTGGGGGGAGGGGACGAACTGGGCTGGTTTAGGGATGCAGTTGGGGAAGGGGAGATTTTGAAACTGGTGAAGTCCACATTGATACCATATGGCTGCAGGGTTCCCAGGCGGAATATGAGTTGCTGTTCCTGCAACCTTCGGGTGGCATCATTGTGGCACTGCAGGAGGCCCATGATGGACATGTCATCTAAAGAATTGGAGGGGGAGTGGAAATGGTTTGAGACTGGGAGGTGCAGTAGTTTGTTGCGAATTGAGCGGAGGTGTTCTGCAAAGCGGTCTCCAAGCCTCCGCTTGGTTTCCCCAATGTAGAGGAAGCCACACTGGGTACACTGGATGCAGTATACCACATTGGCAGATGTGCAGGTGAACCTCTGCTTAATGTGGAATGTCATCTTGGGGCCTGGGATAGGGGTGAGGGGGGAGGTGTGGGGGCAAGTGTAGCATTTCCTGCGGTTGTAGGGGAAGGTGCCGGGTGTGGTGGGGTTGGAGGGCAGTGTGGAGAGAACAAGGGAGTCACGGAGAGAGTGGTCTCTCCAGAAAGCCGACAGCGGTGGGGATGGAAAAATGTCTTGGGTGGTGGGGTTGGATTGTAGATGGCGGAAGTGTCGCTCCACACTGCCCTCCAAGCCCACCACACCCGGCACCTTCCCCTGCAACCGCAGGAAATGCTACACTTGCCCCCACACCTCCCCCCTCACCCCTATCCCAGGCCCCAAGATGACATTCCATATTAAGCAGAGGTGTGTTAGCTTTCATTAATCGAGTTCAAGGGCTGTGAAGTTATGCTTCAGCTATACAAAACCCTGGTTCGGCCACATTTGGAGTATTGTGTCACCTTATTGGGGGAAAGATGTGGAAGTGCTCAAACAGGTGCAAAGGAGGTTTACCAGAACGTTGTCTGGAATGGAGGGAAGGTCTTATGAGGAAATGTTGAGAGAGCTAGGGCTTTTCTCTTTAGTACAACGAAGGATGAGAGGCGACTTGATAGAGGTGTACAAAGTGATCAGAGGTATAGATAGAGTAGACGGCCAGGGACTTTTCCCTAGGGTGAAGGTAGCTTTTACATAGTTTAAAAATGAAAGGAGGGAAAAATCAGGGAAACATCAGAGGTAGATTCTTTACTCAGATAGAGGTAGGGGCGTGGAATGCATTTCTGGAGAGGGTAGTGGAGTTCGGCCTCATTAGGGGCATTTAAGCGGCTATTAGATAGGCATATGGATGATAGTATAAGATAGCTGTGGAGGTTAGATAAACCTTGGGTTTAGAGCATAAGTTTGGCACAACATCGTGGGCTGAAGGGCCTGTATTGTGCTGTACTGTTCTATGTTCTATGTTCTAAGGCAAACACAAACTATGAGTTCTGAACTATTGCTCCAAAAAAGTTGGACCTTCTTGTCTGTGTAACTCAGGTGCTGAGCACTGGAGATTTTTAGCCATTTTGATTTTTATGTGTATCTTAGCATCTAACAAGGAAATGTTTCACAACGTTTGGCCAAATCTAAAAGACACATTAATATTCAAGAGATAGTAGAAACTACAGATGCTGGAGAAACTGAAATAACAAGGTGTAGAGCTGGATGAACACAGCAGGCCAAGTAGCATCAGAGGAGCAGGAAGGCTGACGTTTCGCGCCTACACCCTTCTTCAGAAATGGGGGAGGGGAAGGAGATTCTGAAATAAATAGGGAGGGACGGGGAGGTGGATAGAAGATGGATAAAGGATCTATCCGCCTTCCCCTCTCTCCCTATTTATTTCAGAATCCCCTTCCCCTCCCTTATTTTTGAAGAGGAGTCTCGGCCCGAAACATTAGCTTTCCTGCTCTGCTGATGCTTCTTGGCCTGCTGTGTTCATCTGGCTCTAGACCTTGTTATCTCACATTAATGTTCAAAATGGATAATGGCAATGAGGACTTTTTTCAAGATATCACTTTTCACTTCAGTATTAAACTTTCATAATAAATACATAATCATGATGAACAGAATTTATGGAGAAATTGCCAACCTTTATTCCACTTTGGACCTGTTTGTGGATGTCAAGAAATGTATCCTTCAGTAATTCTCCATCTGGAGTGAAAATCTTCACAAAGCCTTCCTTTTCCAAGACGAAGAGTCTCTGCGATCCATCTCCACAATGCACTAATCCTGTTGGCTGTCTCAGTCCGCTAATCATTTCATGCAGGCAGTAACAGTTTCTTTTATGTTTTCTAAACAAGTAATACATTTTTAATTATTCCTGATAATTGAACTTTCTTTGTCTAATAATTGCAACTATTTGGGTTACTTTTTAAAAGATGATAATACAACAAAAGAAAACACACCATATAAATTATTCAGCAAACGTGTTAAGTTCAACAACAGACATTAAAATATTAATTGAATCTTAAACACAGCATGGAAAATGTACTACTTAAAAGTGTCATTTGTTCGATTTACATATTATATAAAAGCTACATTCAGCTTTCAAATGAAGGCTTGATTTTGGACAAAGGTATCACTTCTCTATGGATGATGATATTTCTAAATAGAATAAGTTATTCATTTTGATCCTTCAGTACTATTTTGTTAAAGGAAGGGAGAACTGGCAGCTCAAGATTATTGGTTAGAGTTTTCAGATAAAGCCAGGAATAATGAAAGAGGGTGCAAGGACAGATGGAATATTGGTTAAATATATAAGGAGGGATGATAAGAGAAGGAGCATTAAATGAGGCCAATTTATGTTTAATTGGCAAGGGCAATCCCATTGCTAACAGGCTTTTACAAATTCTCATTCTCAAACAGTTCAGAGGGAGATCAAACAGTAACTATGACTGCCATTGCTGAAACAAAAGGGCAGTAAAGGATTTTAACCACTCCAACATTCAACCAGAGTGAAATCAGTATAAAAGAGTATGAAGGGCACAATTCTTAAGTGCATTAAAAAAAAAATCTTTCTTAGCATGTAGGAAGCCCAAGGGATAATTCTGGACTTGTTTTTCGGGACTAAAGGTGGATAGATGGACGTTGGATCAGTAGGAGAGCATTTTGTCCATAGTTATTGTAACTCAGTTACATTTAAGTTAGTAATGGAAAAAGGCAGGGACAGACTACATGTAAAAGTCCCAGTTGAGGTAAAGGTAATTTTTCTAATCTGTGATGTGATTTGACAAAAGTTGATCAGTAACAGCTACCAGTTAAAATCAGTGTCATAACATGGGAGTGTTCAAGTGATAGTGAAGGTTCAGAAAAATATGTTCCCAGAAGAAAGCGTTTACATTTCTAAATCAAATATACATGTCAACAGAAACAGAGAATAATGCAAAAGACAGCTAAAAACTGGATAAGAACCTGCAGAAATAGAGAAAATACAGGAAGGAAATTAACAATATTTGTAAAACAAAGAAAAAGCAAGGAAAATAGTGGTATGTACAGTCAAGGGTAACAAACTTATTTCATAGATGCATAAAGAGCACAATGATAACAATGGAATGATTAGGGGTCTATTCTAGACCAAAAAGTAATCGGTACACAGAAGGACGACATAGGAGGGAATGCAGACATTGTAGTTCTGGAAGATGTGTGTGAAATATTGATTGGGGCAAACATCCAAGGAAAGGTAATAGTGTTGAAAGTGGACAAATCATCAGGCTCAAATGAAATGAATTCCAAGCTGTTAAGAAGGGGAGGAAATTGCAAAACGTTTTGACCATTTCCCAATTTTCTCTCGCTACCAGCATGGTGCTGAAAGACTGCTAAATGGTGTACTATTCTTTAAAAAGTTATTAGTAACTACAAGCCAGTCAACTTAACCTCAGTGATGGAAAACATTATTGTACAACATCAAGGGCTCGTGTAATCCAGTACTTAGAAAGGCATGGATAAGTCAAGGGCAGTTAGCACAGGCGCATTAAGGGAAGGTCATGGCTGATTTAATTGATTGAATTATTTGAGACACCGACAAGAAGTGAGGAGGATAACACATTTGTTGTAGTCTACGTGAATTTTAGTGAGGCTTTTAACAAGGTTGTACATGGCTGACTGGCCAGAAAAGTAAATGCCAATGAAATTCAAATACAAGTAGATTCAAAGTAGTAGGCTCAGTGACTCAGTTATTGATTGGTATGGGGTTTTGTAGTTGAAATGCAATTCCCTGTGAGGTTCCACAAGACTTAGTATTAAGTATGTTTTTATGGCATGTGCACGTATGAATGTATAAATATATATTATGTTTATAAATTACTCAAATTAAGAAATACATTAATGCAAAATTTGATCCAATTGAGAACATTGAGGAAGAAGTATGGTGGAAAGGTTATCAACGTACTGGTTAGGTGGGCAGAAACATGGCAAATTAAATGCAATACAACACAGAGGCAATGCATTTGGGGAGGACAAACAAGATTAGGTAATACACAGTAAATGGTGGTGTACTGCGAGGTGTAGAATAGGAAGATCGTGGTGTGCATGTGCACAGATCACTGAAGGTAGCAGGACAGATGGATAAGCTTGTTAAGGTGGTATATGGGATGCTTCCATTAATTAACCAAAGCATAAATATCAGATGTGCTGAAGTTATATAAAGCGAGTCAAGTACCCGGCAGCTACAGTAGGGTTTAAAGCTCTAGTTCAGACTAAATGGAAACTTTTGTTCAAAATATCAACCCCTTTTGTTAAAATTATGTCCCTGATTTACATTTCACCCCGCCTTAACTTCACTCACTACTTATTCATAACAAAGGGGAATGTTGGCCCTCCAAAACTGGCAGACTTAGATTGAGAAAGATGTTAATATTTTTAAGAGTCTAAACCCCAACCCTAAACTCCTTACTTAAGATTTTAACAGGCTGGGACCAACCCGCTTGCAGGTGGTGAATTTAAAATTTAAACAGTAAATTTTTTCTGCATGCCTCGAACATAGTCACTGCGTGCCTGACTGGCAGAGTCTTGTGTGTCTTAGGAAGATCAGCAGGTAGGTCCACTATGCGGCCTCCTACCTGTTTCCCAATTCCCTTCAATATGCCTCTTCGGGGGCCTCCAATCTCCTTTGTGGGAGCTCCAATTCTCAATCTCCCTTGAAATATCTCTACCCTTGAAATTTCCCCTGTTCCCTACCTCCCTATCTCCAGGTTTCATTCTTTTTATCAGCCTAATCCTCAGTCACCATTCAGATCTTGGCCAGCTCTGGATTGCAATCTTCCTCCATCTCCTGCGCCCAGCTAGGTCCTGTGAAAGACACATTCTTGGTTTTCTGACCTCAGATTAACACTCCCTTCTGACCTCTAGGTTAATATCCAATCCTATTAACATAAACTAGACCATTCCACATGAGATTGGGTGTTTGACTGTCATACGTCAACAAGTTTTTTTTTTCCTTCAGTGTTGTACTATACTCGCTTTGTGCATTCTTACCTTTCTTCTCTATGACTAGCAACTTGGAGAACTCTGACTTATGAGTACATTTAAGACTGATTTTTGCCACAAACCATCAGTGCACCACATTTGTGGTGTAAAAGGGCACCATGCCATATTAGCAAGCTTAAAAGTTTCACAATAAACAAAACTGATGCTTAAAAGAGACTCCTGGAGTAGCAGCTTTTATAACGCATTTGATTTCACTCCACTGCAAATACAACCCCGATACCATAATTCAATTATACCGAATACAAACTGCATGATTAAATACAATAGGGGAGGAATGGATCTTCAATAAGATTTTAAAAATAGGTGTTCAAATAAAACATGCACTGGACTAAGCAATAAATTAAGCAAACAGTTCCAATTACACTATTACTTTAATCAAAAATATCCAGGCTCCAAAATTACTCTTCCTTTTACATCAGATGACTTTCTTTCCTTGCAACTTTCATCAAATTTCTTTAATTCTTCCGATAACAGAAAATGGTTTCTGATTGAATCTTCACTTTCCTCCTCTCCCAAATCCCAAATATCCCTTGCTCTCTTTCAGTGGCCTTGGCTGAATTCCACCAACCTAACTACCATCACCAACCCCACTCTTCCTTTAGTCCGAGATGAATTTTCACTATCTCACCCTCTCTAGGTTCTCTCTCGAAATCTGGTTGAATCCTCAGATCCTCCCCTCCCTCCTCTCCATGGTTCTGGCTGAATCCACTGGTCCTGGATGAGTTCCAACCCCCCCCCCCCCCCCCCACCAACTGGCTTCTCTGTCCTCCTTCCTAGGTGATCTCGATCTGTCTCTCTCTCTCTCTTCTCCACTACTCCCACCTTGATCTCGCTCAGAACTTACACTTTCCACAGTACAGCAGGAATGATAGTAGGAATCCGTGGTTTGCTTCTTTCAAGGCAGTGGATGGCCCAAGTCTGAGCATCAGTTATAAGATCTCTTATCTGTTTAGTGGCTCTTGACAATTATACTAAAGCTTGAACACAAGTTCTAAATTTGCTAATACCCAAATATCCTTAATGTGTCTTGTCAGGCATATTGATTCAGAGTAGGAAAGATACATTTTGTCATTGAAAACCAGTGAGCCATCTACAATAGTGAAATTCTGTGTTTGAAGTAGATTAAATTAAGTCTCTAGGTTTCAGGGATAGTAGAAACTGCAGATGCTGGAGAATCTGAGATAACAAGGTATAGAGCTGGATGGACACAGCAGGCCAAGCAGCATCAGAGGAGCAGGAAGGCTGACGTTTCAGACCTAGACCCTTCTTCAGAAGTACCTGAAGAAATTTCTGAATAAGGGTGTGGGCCCGAAATGTCAGCCTTCCTGCTCCTCTGATGCTGCTTGGCCTGCTGTGTTCATCCAGCTCCACACCTTGTTATCTAAGCCTCTTGGTTTCTTTTATTGCCAGCCATTTATACAATATTGATGTACAATGAGATGTTTGGGATTGTTTCTTTGTTCCACTGATGAGATGAAGTATTGTTTGTGTAGCTTGGCCCCAACGCTCTTGTTACTTGAATATATGAACTGAGTTTACCAGCAGATTCTTTAATCACTGGTTTAGCATTGTCAACAGTTGTCTGGAGAGGGCATCTGCTGATACCTGTAATTTTCCTTGTACATAGTAGTCTAGTATTTAAATTTCATAAGACAAAGACAACATTAGTGTATCTATGAACCCAGTTTTTGGCAATTCATTTTCATCCAAGAGAGAGATCAGTATTTTATGATCAGGCTAAGAGAACCAGATAAGTAATCTGAAAATTTCTCAGGCACGCATAACTGAGATAATTTCCTTTTCAATAACTGGACATAGAGTTTCTGTATCAAATAGTCATCAGGATACATAATATACAGATTTTCTAAATCCTTCCAGGTGTTCTTGGAACAGAACAGTTGTAATACTTGTGGCTAAAGTATTCACAGCATTGGTAGTCAGGAATGACGATTGCAAAAGGCCAAGACATCTGAAAAAAATTAGTCTTTTATATTCTGAAAGGTCTCTTCTTGAGATATATCCCAGCATATTCTTATACTATTTTATTTTTTTCCTTTTCTGTGATCTAGTTTTGTTATCTTTGTCAATGATATGTCCCAGAAATCAGTCTTTGGAGAACTCACATTTCTTGATGAAGGCAAGCCCAGTTGCCTGCAACTTCCAAGTTTGTACATAGTCTTTTAAAATGAATTTCTGACATTTTTTCAGTGGCCAGATATCTATCAAATGGCATAGAATGCCCTTCAACTATTGTAGAAAGTTGGATATAGTACCTTGGAAGATCTCTGGAGCCAAGGTGATTCCAAAATCTCCTAAAACAGTGGTGAATGTTTTAAGTAGTCTGGAATTTTCATCTAAATGCAACTGGCAGAAATTGTTAACATTAAGTTTAGTGAAGGTCTTGTTTTGAAAGAGTTTGAATAAGCCATCAGTCATGGGGTAGATATCTCTAGCCACTGCCCTAGTGAGTTGCATAAGACCAACACATATTGAGAACTATAGTTTCTAGTACATTCATCATATGTGAACGCTACTCTGTTGGCTTTGTCACCCACAAGATAATGCCCTTGTTGCTCATGCGGGTAATTGGTTGCTTTTGTTTTATTTGCTGTTAAAAATCAGGAATCTTAGTAGGTGTGTTCATTGCTACAATCACAGTGAAGATGGACTACCAATATTCAACTTTCACCATTTGACTTTAATATCAGAGACTTTCATGGACTAAAAGTGATTTCTAAAAAAAACTGTTGCTGACTTAAGATAGAAGCTATGATCACCTGACAAATCCAGGAAAAAAAACATGGAATACATTAAACAAACTACATCAGAATTATCATTTTTATAAAGAAGTACAAACAAGAAGTTTGCATTCCTTGTTTTACTCTCACTTGTATGACAACTTTACACATTGGAGATGAAAGGTTACCTGTGGTGTGTTCAGTTTGAAAAGGCAACAAATCTAAACTTAGGCAATACAAATGAACCATATTTCAGTAGCTTGCTTTGAACAAGAAAGCAGAGGGAGAAAGCAACATGAACTCAAAAAGTGAAGATCCTGAAAGCTCTTCTTGCTCTTTCTCAATCTAAGACACTAGTTCATGAAATGTAACTTGAAACAACAATTCATTAGAAACTCCAGGACTTCTACAGCTTTGCAGTTGGTGGCAAAGCCAGTCAGCAAATAAACAATAGGATTCAATGTCATCATTCTTACAACTCAAAACCTCTACTAAAAAAAAACCATTGTAAACTGCAATTGCTTCTAGATTCCTGTTGGTACTAAATAAGACTCTCCAGCACCATATCTAACACCACATCCTCTCAACCTTCTTTGTAAGCTGCTTACCTGTGTGTTTGTGATATGATTTTATTTTTAGGGTAGTAGGTAATAAAACTCCATTCTTGCCAACAGGCAAGAGGATGACTCAGAGTCTGCAGAGGAATATAGATGAGATGAGATATTAGATATAGGTTAAGCGTGTGGGTAGAAACTTGGCAGATGGAATACAATGTGGGAAAATATGATATCATGCACTTTGGCAAGAATAATAGAGGCACTGCATTTTATTTAAATGGAGAAGAAACTGCAGAAAGCCATGGAAAGAGGGACTTGGGAGTCCTCATGTACAAATCATGAGCATACAAGTTCAGCATTTAATTGGGAAGGCAGATCAAATGTTGGCCTTTATTTCAAACGGAACAGACTATATAAAAAGGGGGTCATGTTAAAACTATACAAGGCACTAGTGAGATTACATCTTAAATAATGAATAGTTCTGGATCCCTTGCCAAAGGAAAGATGCACTGGTATTGGAGGCAGTCCAGACAAGCTTTACTAGGCTTATACCAAGTATGCAGGGACTGGCTTATTAAGTGAGGTTGAATAGGTTAAGCCTGTACTTTTTGGAGTTAAGAAGAATGAAAGGTGAACTTCCTGAAACATACAAAGTTCTTAGGGGACTTGATAGAGTACATGCAGAGAGGCTAGTTCCCCTTGTGGCACAGTCTAAGAGCATAGGGCTTAATCTCAGAATAAGAGGTTGCCTATTTAAGACACAGGCAAAGAGAAATTTGTTCTCTTGGAGGGTAGAGAATTTGTGGAATTCTTTAACAAGAGAGGTGTAGAGTCTGTGTTAAGTATATTCCAGACAGATACTTAATTAGTAAGAGAATAAAGGGTTATTGGGAAAACACATGTAAGTGAAGTTAAAGAGTTATCTAATCATCCATGATGTTATTGAATAAAAACCTAAAAGAACTGTGGATGTTGGAAATCAGGAATAAAAACAAATTACTCCAAAAATCCAGCAGGTCTGGCAGCCTCTGTGGACAGAAATCAGAGTTAATGTTTCAGGTCCAGTGTCCTGTAGTTAAGTCTGAAGAAGGGTCACTGGAGCTGAAGCGGTAACTCTGGTTTCTTTACACTGACGGTGGAAGACCTGCTGAGTTTTTCCAGCAATTTCTGTTCATAATCTCACTGAATATCGAGGTAGACTCAATGGTCTGAATGGGCTATTTCTGCTCCTACCACTTATGACTCAGAAAATCACCACTAGCACAATTTATAACATGGCAGTTTCACTGCCGCCAACCCTTCTTGCTGGTATTAGTCTAACCACTGATATCATATGGGGAAGGAGGCCCACACAAAGTATGAGGCAGCCTCAGTTTGATAAATAGATTTGTTATATATTGCACAATAGCTAGTGACATTATATCGGATATGATAATCACGTGAGACATCATGCTCAACCTGACAACGTTCAAATTACTGCTGAAATATTCCCTTACAGTTATGGTAACAAGTACAGAACTGGAAAGCTCCCCAGACACATCTGTTATATTTGGATGGGCAGAGCTTATTTCATGATATCAGTTAACCCTTTCAGATACTAAGTGCCTACTTAAAAGAGCACATAGTATCACACTCCTGACCTACGCCTTTTAGGTTGTACACAGTGATTAGAGACATACGGGGAGTTACTCGTGAGACAATTCCTAGCCTCTGACCAGCGCTGTAGCCACTACATTTGCATGGCTGGCCCAGTTGAGTCACTGGTCAGTGGTAGCTCCAGGATGTAGATTTTGGGAGATCTAGCGATGATAATGACGTTAATTATCGAGGCAAAATGGTGACAGTCTCTCTTTGAGATGGCCATTGTCTGGCACGTGTGGCATGAATGTTATTTGCCAATTATCACCACAAGGCTGGATGATTTCCAAGTTTTGCTGCATATGGACACCAGATGCTTCAGTATCTGAAAAATCTTGAATGATGTTGAACATAGAGATGTTCTTTGTCGATGTCTGACATCAAAATAAAGGGAAGATCGTTGATGTACTAACAGGTAATGACTGGGCCAAGGACACTACCCTGGATACCTCCTGCAGTGATGTCCCAGGTTTGAGATGGTTGACTTCCCACTACAGTCATCTTCCTTTGTTAATTAGTGTCATATCCAGCACAAAGGCAGAGATATGTAATGCTGCTCCCCACCCAATGATTCCTGTAGACTTCTGTTTGTCTTGGACTCCTTGATGCCATATTGGTTTGAATGCAGCCTTGATGTCAAGGGCAGTAACCCTCATCTATGGAGTTCAAGTTTGTTGCCCATGACTGGACCAAGGCTGTAATGAGGTCACAGTTGAGAGGTCTGGTGTAAGCTGAGCAGTGACCCGGTAAACTGCTGAGCAAATGTCATTTGATATTAAAGTTGCAACACTTTGCATTAGGTTCCTGATGATCAGAAGTAGAATGAGCAGTAACTGGGTAGGTTGGATGGCCTGGCTTTTGCAAACAAGAATACCTCGGCAATTTTTCACATAGTCAGGCAGATGTCAGTACTGTAGCTAGACCATAATAGCTTTTGCAATCTCCAATGGCTTCAGCCATTTCTTGATTCCATATGTGTTACCGAAATTGGTTGAAGATTGTCATCTGTGATGCTGGTTTTCTCACCAGAATGTCAGATCTACTTGATAATCCTGGCTGAAGATGGACATAAATCTTTCAGACTTTTCTTTTGTACTCACCTATTGTTGGGAAGGATATTTGTGCAATTGCCTACTCTTCCTGTTATTTTCTTATGTGTCTGCCATCATTCACAGCTGGATATGGTAGGACTGCCAGCTCTCAGATAAGATCTTTTTGACTGTGGAATTTCTTAGCCCTTTCATGCTGCATCAGTTGTTTGGTATGCCAGTTGTCTTGTATCATAGCTTGCACATATCCAATACCTTAATTTCAGATATGCCTAGTGCTGCTCCTGTCATACCCTCTTCATTGAATTAGGATTGGTTGGCCAGGTTGATGGTAGTAGTAGAATGGATAAGGTCACAAGGATACAAACTGTCATTTAGTTCTGCTGCTGATGGTCCACTGTGCATAAGGGATACCAGTTTTGACTGACTAGGTCCATTCATTATCTACTCTATTCAGCAAAGTGGAAGATATCCTCAATATGAAGACATGTCCTTTTCTCCGCGAGGACTGTATGGCGGTCATTCTTACTAATAATGTCATGGATCGGTGCGTCTTCTGCAGATAGATGGTGATGAATGACATTAAATAGCTTCTATTTGCACTGTGTGTGATTCTATGAGTCAGCAAGTCTTCATCCATAGAGCCGCAATGATTTCAGAAGTGAAAATCTGACCTGCAGCTCACTCTAAAGAAAGTTACTGTTTATGCAATTAATCAGCATGTTCGAGAAGCTGACATGTACCATACTCACCAATTCTAGAAGGTGTAGTCTACCTCATCAGGCAGAAGTTTGGCATATACAGTACGCATATTTCCTGTTCCTCGACAAGAAGATTGCACCCATGAATGAAAAACCTGGTCCTCTGGAATTAAAGACATGCTAATGAATGCAAAATGAGGTCCCAAACATGAATGTTGGGAAGTCCGTCTACCTGAAAGTTTCTGGGAACTTAAAACCTAAAGTTTAATCTGCCATCAGGAAATCAATTTTTGCCTCTTGCCCAATGAAGTTGCCCCTCCCTCCCTTCTGAAAAGCTTAAGGTGGGGAGGACCATGGAAGATTCTGCCACAATATTACTTATGCTGGTAACCAACTACAGCAATGTTTGAATATTCTTAATATTAAATGGCAAACAAACTGTCTAGTGGCACAACAGTATAGCGTAAGCTGATTATGTCATTGATTCAGTGTCATGAGTACAGCTACTGAGGTTTTTCTAAATCAAATAGGTTATCTTATTGAACCTGTTGATGTGGTCCATTTTGTGATATTCATCCATCTGGTTTAAATAATTGGAACCTGGTCCTTGTACTTGTTTTCTGGGAGAGTCTGGAAAGCAAATCCCATTGTCTTTTGCTGAGTAAAGGTTGCAGAATTCATCTGAAGTGATTTGGAATAGTCCTGAAAAACAGATGTTAAATAAATTATTGGTACTCACACCATTAAATGTTTACATGAGCAAAGTTTCTTCTGTAAAAAAGAAAATGTATTGTTTTGAAAATGATATTTTAAAGAGTAATCATCTTCATTATTATGATACATGCAGTAGGAAACTGCTAACATGTTTAATAAGAAATATACTAAAGTATAACAAATTATCTTGCTTTTCAAAACTAAAATAAAATCAAGGTATTTCTTTAAGCACATAAAAAGCAATGTCATAATTCATGACTTTGAACATTCTAAAACTTGTGCCATGTTATTTCAGTTGGTGGTGAAATGCATTGTTTCTTTAAATATGAAAGTAACTATTCATGCTTTATTCAGTCCACAAACTGCCATTACACCCAAAGCTCTAGGATGGTCTTGCAATAACCAAATAAACTGAGGAAATTTCATCTATACTTTAAAACAAAAAGAAAAGAAATTGTAGCAAATTCATGGACTTATCAGTTGTTTAGATGAATTTTGATCATGTGACTCACTCAATTTCATAACACGCTCTAAACAGATAGCAGTATTGTTGCTTCCAGCTTCACCATGTTCATATTGTGGAAGATACACAGCACAATGAATCATTGATGCACTATACATAAAGTATGACACATGCACAAAATTCATCATCTTTATCTATTTCAACTGTTATGGGTTATGATGAGAAAACAAGTCAGATCATTTTTAATGTCTTGTGTTACAGAACATTGATACATCAAATAAGGGATAAGACTAACACCAAATTTATCTTTCAAAAGGGGACCCTCAAATAACTTAAATAATCAAATCATGAGTGAGTCACAAAGGTCTTTGGTATGATTTAAGTAGCACTTACATTTTGATTTATCCAACTTGTCTTCATTTGAATTTTATTTCGCAGAATGTATATTCTGGGTTTAGAACATTTAAAAAGAATAGGGAGGGGGGAAAAAGAGGAGGGGGTGTAGCACTACTAATCAGAGAGGTTATCACAGCTACAGAAGCTTCCATTGTCGAGGCAGATCTGCCTACTGAGTCAGTATGGGTGGAAATTAGGAACAGCAAGGGAGCAGTCACCTCGTTAGGGGTTTACTACAGGCCCCCCAATAGCAGCAGGAAGATTGAAGAAAGCATAGGTCGACAGATTTTGGAAAAGTGTGGTCGCAGTAGGGTTGTTGTAATGGGTGACTTTAACTTTCCTAATATTGATTGGAACCTGCTTCGAGCAGAAGATTTGAATGGAGCTGTATTTGTAAGGTGTGTTCAGGAGGGTTTCCGAACGCAGTACGTTGACAGGCCGACGAGGGGAGAGGCCATTCTAGACTTGGTGCTCGGAAACGAGCCGGGGCAGGTATCAGATCTTGTGGTGGAACAGCATTTTGGTGACAGTGACCATAACTGCCTCACATTCTACATAGCTATGGAGAAGGAGAGGATTAGGCAAAATGGGAGGATATTTAATTGGGGAAGAGGAAACTATGACGCGATTAGACACGAGTTAGGAAGCATGGACTGGGAGCAATTGTTCCATGGTAAGGGAACTATAGACATGTGGAGACTGTTTAAGGAACAGTTGTTGCGAGTGATGAGTAAATATGTCCCTCTGAGACAGGCAAGAAGGGGTAAGATAAAGGAACCTTGGATGACGAGAGCGGTGGAGCTTCTTGTGAAAAGGAAGAAGGTAGCTTACATAAGGTGGAGGAAGCTAGGATCAAGTTCAGCTAGAGAGGATTACTCGCAGGCAAGGAAGGAGCTCAAAAAACGTCTGAGGAGAGCCAGGAGGGGGCACAAGAAAGGCTTGGCAGAAGGAATCAGGGAAAACACAAAGGCATTTTACACTTATGTGAGGAATAAGAGAATGGTCAAAGAAAGAGGAGGGCCGATCAGGGATAGCATAGGGAACTTGTGTGTGGAGTCTGAGGAGGTAGGGGAAGCCCTTAATGAGTTTTTTGCTTCTGTCTTTAGAAAGAAACGAACTTTGTCGTGAATGAAACCTTTGAAGAGCAGGTGTGCATGCTGGAATGGATAGAGATAAAGGAAGCTGATGTGCTGAAAATTTTGTCAAACATTAAGATTGACAAGTCGCCAGGCCCGGACCAGATTTGTCCTTGGCTGTTTTGGGAAGCGAGAAATGAAATTGCTTCGCCACTCGTGAAGATCTTTGCATCCTCGCTCTCCACTGGAGTTGTACCTGAGGACTGGAGAAAGGCAAATGTAACTCCTCTCTTCAAGAAAGGAAATAGGGAAATCCCCGGCAATTACAGACCAGTAAGTCTCACGTCTGTCATCTGCAAGGTGTCAGAAAGGATTCTGAGGGATAGGATTTATGATCATCTGGAGGAGCATGGCTTGATCAAATACAGTCAACACGGCTTTGTGAGGGGTAGATCATGCCTCACAAACCTTATCGAGTTTTTTGAGGATGTGACTAGAAAGGTTGATGAGGGTCGAGCTGTGGATGTGGTGTATCTGGACTTCAGTAAGGCATTTGATAAGGTTCCCCATGGTAGGCTCATTCAGAAGGTCAGGAGGAATGGGATACAGGGGAACTTAGCTGCTTGGATACAGAATTGGCTGGCCAACAGAAGACAGCGAGTGGTAGTAGAAGGAAAATATTCTGCCTGGAAGTCAGTGGTGAGTGGGGTTCCACAGGGCTCTATCTTGGGCCTCTACTGTTTGTAATTTTTATTAATGACTTGGGTGAGGGGATTGAAGGATGGGTCAGCAAGTTTGCAGACGACACAAAGGTCGGAGGTGTCGTTGACAGTATAGAGGGCTGTTGTAGGCTGCAGCGGGACATTGACAGGATGCAGAGATGGGCTGAGAGGTGGCAGATGGAGTTCAACCTGGATAAATGCGAGGTGATGCATTTTGGAAGGTCGAATTTGAAAGCTGAGTACAGGATTAAGGATAGGATTCTTGGCAGTGTGGAGGAACAGAGGGATCTTGGTGTGCAGATACATAGATCCCTTAAAATGGCCACCCAAGTGGACAGGGTTGTTAAGAAAGCATATGGTGTTTTGGCCTTCATTAACAGGGGGATTGAGTTTAAGAGTCGTGAGATCTTGTTGCAGCTCTATAAAGCTTTGGTTAGACCGCACTTGGAATACTGCGTCCAGTTCTGCTCTCCGTATTATAGGAAAGATGTGGATGGTTTGGAGAGGGTTCAGAGGAGGTTTACCAGGATGCTGCCTGGACTGGAGGGCTTATCTTATGAAGAGAGGTTGACTGAGCTTGGTCTCTTTTCATTGGAGAAAAGGAGGAGGAGAGGGGACCTAACTGAGGTATACAAGATAATGAGAGGCATAGATAGAGTTGATAGCCAGAGACTATTTCCCAGGGCAGAAATGGCTAGCACGAGGGGTCATAGTTTTAAGCTGGTTGGTGGAAAGTATAGAGGGTATGTCAGAGGCAGGTTCTTTACGCAGAGAGTTGTGAGAGCATGGAATGCGTTGCCAGCAGCAGTTGTGGAAGCAAGGTCATTGGGGTCATTTAAGAGACTGCTGGACATGCATATGGTCACAGAAATTTGAGGGTGCATACATGAGGATCAATGGTCGGCACAACATTATGGGCTGAAGGGCCTGTTCTGTGCTGTACTGTTCTATGTTCTATGTTCTATGTTCTATGTTCTATGTTCTATGTTCTATGTTCTATGTTCTATGTTCTATGTTCTATGTTCTATGTTCTATGTCTTCACAACTGGTGAGTGAAGCAGGCAAACAATTCTCAGGAACAAAAACAAAGCTGCTCGAAAAGCTCAGCAGGTCTGGCAGCATCTGTGGAGAAGAAAACTGAGTTAACATTTCGGGTCTGATGACCCTTCCTCAGAAAGGAACCTCCTCACCAGACTCGAAACATTAACTCTGTTTTCTCCTCCACAGATGCTGCCAGACCTGTTGAGCTTTTCCAGCAGCTTTGTTTTTGTTCCTGATTTACAGCGTTTGCAGTTCTTTTGGTTTTTAACCAATTCACAGGACTCTTTCATTGCACCTGTTCCCTCATTCCTTGCTTTTTTAAAAAAAGTGTGTTTAATGTCATCTCTCTACTGTTCAACGCACTATGGATAAGGCAAAGCATTCCAGAATGAAGTTAACAAGAAGACACACAAGTTTGCCCTCCAATTATCTCTTCCTCCCCCTACAAGCTATCCATGCTGAGAACTTATTATGCAAAGAATTGCAATGATTCCATGTGGGAAATATTAAGAAACAATATTCTACCTTTTCTTTGACCAAGTACATTACTATTTTAACAGAGTAAAACACTAGGCCACCCACAACCACAGCAACTTAATTTACATACTATAAACCTAAAGGTTCAGGTTTCATTAATTAGCTGTACATTGCAAACACCACTTGTCTGTGGTGTGTAACTGCATGACACTCTAATTTATTGCATGCAGTTCTGGTCGCCCCATTACAGGAAGGATGTGGAAGCATTGGAAAAGGTGCTGAGGAGATTTACCAGGATGTTGCCTGGTCTGGAGTGCAGGCCCTATAATGAAAGGCTGAGGGACTTGGGTCTGTTCTCATTGGAGAGAAGGAGGCTAAGAGGGGATTTAATAAAGACATACAAGATGATCAGAGGATTAGATAGGGTGGACAGTGAGAGTCTTTTTCCGAGGATGATGACTGCAGCTTGTACAAGGGGGCATTGCTACAAATTGAGGGTTGATAGATTTAAGACAGATGTCAGAGGCAGGTTCTTTACTCAGAGAGTGGTAAGGGCATAGAACGCCCTGCTTGCCAATGTAGTTAACTCAGCCACATTAGGGGCATTTAAACAGTCCTTGGATAAGCATATGGATAATGATGAGATAGCATAGGGGGAGGGGCTTAGATTAGGTCGGCGCAACATCGAGGGCCGAAGGACCTGTCCTGCGCTGTATTGTTCTAAGTTCTATTCTCAGTGATTTCAAGTATTATAACAATGAAAAAAACAACCTAAAATATCTAAATGAGTCGGCAAAACCTCAATATTTTCAGACTAATGTATACCCTTATAAATATATATGTATGCTGATTTGAAGTCAAGTAACTTTTTTGAAATTAAAAGTAGTTTTCAGTATCACTAATACTGTGGATATAAACATTTACAAGCTTTTAAAAAATCTTCATCTTAAATGATTTTCTTGGATTTGATTAGTTCCCGTTGCACAATTCTCTTGAAACTTAATTCTAATTGGGTACTCTAAGCAATTACAATTAGGGTGCTTGTCAATGACCACTCTGTCAACAGAATTTGTTTTCTATTTTTGGTATCAAAACAAAAGCTTTCAATTAGCACCGACCTCTGCAATAGCAAGTGGTGCCACATGCTGATTATAAGCATCTGTCTAACATAGGAAAATCATCAAGCTTGGCTGAAAAACAGGCTAGTTCATTTATGCACACCCCTGAGACACATCCATGTCCCAGTGCTGAAGTTATGCTTTCATCTGGTTATCTTCCAAGACAACCTGGGTGGTCACCCAAAGCACTTGACATCTTGATGCACTTCAGCAGTTTTACATATACACAAACTTTGTAGAAAAATAAATTTGTCATTCGTCACCACATACGTTGATCTGAGAAGCTTGGTTCCTGTGGCACCAGCTCCTGTGCTGCTCAAGACACTCCAATTAACTCTTTAGCTAGTTCAACAGCATTTTAAAAAAATTTAAGTAGCAACTCTCAAAATTGGGAGGACGAGGTCACCAGGGTCAGGGATTAGTTGATTTTTTTGACTGGGAAAAGCGAACAAAAAGTCCCCAATGCATTATTGTTTGTACATAATATCCACCAAAATCTAATCTGTTACGACTGCCTAGCATGCAGGCTTGGAAAATCCCACCCCTCCCCACCCCCAACACCAGTTCAGTCTTCAGGGAATGTGATAAAAAGCAAGAACCAGCTGTACGCAGGAAGCTGTAGGAAAGAGATCGGCAGTTTGTGGATAAAATAATAATACTTTCATTTTCCAGGAAACTTTGGAATATCTGTGAAACCACTGAAGAAGGCATCAAGAGATCTCTTCTAGAAGCTTTTCTTTCAAGAAAGTTTTGTGCTGAAGGTTAAATAATGTACACAATATTAAAAAGGTAAGCCTCATTACAATAGAATTCACCTCTATCACAGAATGAGATGCAGAGCGAAATGTCATACATCCCATATCATGCTGCAGTAGTATTAAAAAAAACTTTCACTGTATTATCAATGATATCTTTAATTGCGTAAAGGAGTGGCAGAAGCTTTTCCCAAACGTTCCAATACCAAACAAGGTGGCAGCAACATCTGTCACCAGTTCTGAAATAATAATTTTTCAGTAAGCATTCACTTTGTTTATTTGTGCCCATGACCACCACTTTTCATTGCATAAACAGAGAAGCATAGCTCTGCTATTGATACCCCTGCCACCTTCGCCACCAACACCCCCCCCCTCCCAAGTTGATTCATAATGAATTAACATGATATAAGGATTTGTGTGAATTTACATTACCTGCCATGTGGCTTCTGCAGGCAAAGTAGAATTGTTCACAATAATCTCTGCACAACTTGGGAAAAGTTAGCTCATTAGCTGGTGTGCCTTCTTGGCCAGATATGTGAAATAAATTCTGTGCATGTGGTGAACATTCAGCACACTTTATTTCCTCCAGCAATCTTGCACATTCTGTGTTGTTTGTAACAGAAAATACCTGAAAATCAAACAGCAGAAATATGTAAGCAAACTGACTTAAAAAGAAAACCACTAATTTGGACAGAATATCTGCTTCACTTAGGATAATTACTGTATTCTTTAACAAATATAAGTTAGAATTTTTCCTTGATTTTAAACCTAGTTAATAAATTAATAAATACTTTCTGAATTCCTGGGTGCATTTGCTGTTTCTTTTCTTCCATAAACTATGTTATGGGTAGAATAACAGTTTGAAAAGATAAGCTATGAAGCATCAACATGAAAAAAATCCAAACGTCACAGCAGATTAGAAAACCTTTACTCAGGCCACAACAATATGTATGTTTTCCATTATCTTACAACCCTACCTCAAAGCCCCCCACTATAGGAATTCTCAGTGGGAGTTCTACTGATGCCCTTTTGGTCTACAATGTTCTGAACTGTGATTATAAAACTTAAAAGAAATAATAATGGTTATAAAATACATCATTCAGCTCCATAAACTATAAATTTCCTCAAGTTACTTTCAATGGAAAAATACTACAGCTAAATCAAATTACAAGGGAAGTGTTGGCAGATTACATGTTTTTGCTTATAACTATACTGAAATTGCTAAAACCACCTAACCTTTTTTCTTGGATGCCTGATAATCTGAATTTTCCATCTTTGTAATGAAAGTTAACCTATTTTTCTACTTAGAATGTTGAACTGGCTACTAATTTACAGATAGCATTGTTAAATTTAACAGTGTAGCAAACATGTAAATAATTTAATGTGCATCCCACCTACCACTGAGCAGTTGAAGGCATTCTGTGAAAAGGGATTTCACTGCCACGTTCACATTTTTAGTTAGTTTGTAGTGACATAAGAAAACTAAAGCCACCTTCCTTTCATAATTGTCTTCCCTAATCTGAAGCTGCACGATTTTAGTCCAAATCTGTCATAAAGTTTCATTTGGAAGAAATTTCAGTGTTACAACTAGCATAGAGGCAAAACTGTTACACTCTTAACAAACTCATCCAAGGTTAAATGCTGCTTCTTTAAAAACTTATTTCAGTCATGCTCTGAAATGTCTAAAGCTAGACTTACAAACCTTGTTTTTCTTTAAAAAGGCATAATGAATTTTATACTAGCATATTGAAATCAACCAAAATTATTGCAATTCTGGTTGTCAGCTGTCAATTAACAGCCTTTCTTCTGGCCATCTCATACCCTAATTGCACTATTAAAAGGTGCTTTTTTTTAAACAAAAGGCATATGTTGCCGAAGATCCTAATCACTGCAAACACTTACTACTTCTGGAAAGTAGTTTGAGTCACATATAAACGAAACAATAGATTAGGTAATAGGATTATATAAATTAGCTAAAGTGAAATACAGTATTTTTTCTGTTTATTTCATGTTCTTTCAACACAGTGGGACTTCCACATTTTTCTCTGTGTGAGGTCTGCAGAGTACATACCCATGAAAAGATGGATAGAGCCATCATTATAACACACCCCGATGCTCTCTCTTATTGGAAACAATGGGAGCGCACACAGGGCAATACAAGCATGCAATGATTGGCCCTTTTGCATTTGTTGCATGCATAGAAGAACTTGTTATTATTGTCTACAGTGAGAAAAAGTACAGCTAGATCATGTGAAGTAGTTCAAAGGATGCATTTCAAATTCTAGTCAAAACATGCACAAAACTAAAGTTTACTTCTTTGTACTAGTTGAACCAGGAATTTGAATGTGAAAAGAAACCTGTTTAGTGCAGTTTCTATCTTGTTAACACTTCATCGGTGCACACACTTCACTTGCCCTTCGGTCCATAAAACAATTTCAGTCCTGGAACTCCATACCATGCATTTACTTCTCATGTTCACCCTCCTATGTTCCTTATATGATAATAGCACCATGCTACTAGTGCTCTTCTGTTTTAAAAAAAGGGAGTTTTGATAATGGTAGCTATTGATTTTTCATAATTGGTTGACCTCTTTGGAATTGTTCAAAATTTATAGATATGTTCATTAACCCCATGCTCTTAGTGCAAAGTTATGCTCAAAAAGCATGAATCCGAGAATAATCAGCACAACCACATCTCAAATTCAAAGTACCTTCTAGTGCAGCAATCCACTTGGAATAAAGCACTGGTGAATCTTGTTTTATATAATATTCAGCCTATATGCTCACAGTTGCTACTAGAATGTGTTCACCACTACTGTTGGAAGTTGAGCATGTTATTAGCTCAATTATCTCTCCATGACAGACCTACTTCACACACTTGCAAATATTTTAGTAACATAGATAGAAAAAAAATTATCATTTTTCTTTCTTTTGCATTGTTTCAAAGATCACTCCAAGAAAACATAAGTTACTCCTGAGTCTGAATATTGTAATTTTGATTGAGAACAAGATACTGTAATTGTATTAGGTAGCAACTGGTAATAGACTGAAAACTGCATTCAGCTTCAAAAACCAGTGGTTACTAAACTGCAGATAGGGGAAAATAAAAAGATAATTTTAAAATAAAATTCTCCAGGTTCAGCCTAGGCTATTATCTTCACTATTTATACATTCCTCTACAAAAGGTTTTAACTGTGAAACAACAGGAATTTTACAACTCAGTTGATACCGTCTACAAACAAAAACTAAACACTTGCTTAGCATCTGTTACACCATTCTGAAACCAACTTTGTGAAATATGCCAAGCCACTATTCTCTTTTCGTGTGATGGCTTGGAATAAAAAAAACCTTTGCAAGGTTGGAGGAAAGTATAGAGGGGATGTCAGAGGCGGGTTCTTTACACAGAGTTGAGAGAGCATGGAATGCGTTGCCAGCAGCAGTTGTGGAAGCAAGGTCATTGGGGACATTTAAGAGACTGCTGGACATGCATATGGTCACAGAAATTTGAGGGTGCATACATGAGGATCATTGGTCGGCACAACATAGTGGGCTGAAGGGCCTGTTTTGTGCTGTACTGTTCTATGTTCTATGATTGGCAGGTAGTTCATGGTCATCTGAATAGGAAACTGATGTACAAGCATAAGGCTACTGGGCTACCTATTAGTTTGCAAAGAAAATTAGTCTTAAGCCATGAAGATTTTTCACTCGGACTCAAGTTTTTACATTTCTGAGATACTAAAGGGAAGGAAACCATGATAAGGTTCAAAGACGCAGATGTATTAAACCACTTGTTTTATTGAATGTCAATGCCCTTTTATCAAAAAGGAATATATGCACAAGCCATACCTTGCAGTGAATAAACTAATGGCCATTATAGAATAGACATCAGACAATTAATTGTCTAAAATGTACTTTAAAGGTTGGAACTTATAATAACACACCAGTTTTAAAATTTTACCTGGGATGTTACTGCAAGGTATGCTTTTTCAAAAGGACATACACCATAAAGGCAATTAAAGATTTTTTAAAGTTTTCCTTTCATGCAAGTCTTGGTTTAAAAGAAAAATATACAATACAGAAGTGTTCCCCCGACATAACACTTTCTGAACCCCTTGCAAAGGTGGACCAACGTTATCTGTATCTTCAATAACTATTTTGTGCAGCTTTCCACCTACACGGAGGAATATCACATAAAATACACAAAAGCGTGCTGACACTAAGTTGAGAAGAACGCAGCTGCAGAGATAAACTGACATAACCAAAGCTCAGCTTTTAAAAACCTCACGATCGTAGCACGAAGGAGTCAAGGAATTTATGGTCTTCAGAAAGAAAAGCAGAGCTGGACCATAGCTACTAAATATCTACAATTTAGTACAATTTATCTACAATAAATGTACAACTCATGCTACAAGTGGAAGTTTTCAAGGGCCAATTAGAATCTGTACAGCTTTCTTGTGGTACAAAAGATGACAACTGCAGACTTGGAACTCACAACTATGAATGCAAATTCATAGGTTGCAGTATGCTGATATTAATGACAAATTATGCAAAGCATTGATTTGAATTCTGTTAGTAAGATAAAAAAATGAAATTCACTGTTTAATTATGCAACTGAACAGTTTCAGTCTGTTACCAAGTAAAAAAAAAATCCAGACCATGTCAATTCTATAGCCACCCTGATCACCACATGTAATTATGGACTGCAGACTATTAACCTGTTTTGTTTAGCACAGATGTCCTGCATAACAGTTATGGAATTGTATAAAGCTTTAACACTGAAGATGTTTGAAAAATTTCTAAAGCTACTGTAGGCCACTAATTTTTAACACAAGAGGCTATTTCTATACCATATACTTTTTAAAAGGTGCTTGAAAGCACTGAGTTAGTTCAGGTGAGTGAAAACTAAAATCAAAAAGTATTACATTGTAGGCGCATGGGTGGTCCAAATAACCAGAGAGTAAGGAATCATTATACTTATTGCCAGTGGATAAGTTTTGATAATACTATAGTGGAAAGTGTAACTGGGGCTTGTATCTATTGCAAAGCTATTTCAACATGCTGTCAGAAGGGAAAAAAAAAATCTGATTCCCACACTCAGTATATGGGGTCATGATGAGAAGATAGGTTTTTGTTAGAACAACAGGCCAGGTATGAAGTTAATACTAAGCAAATTGGTGGCAGTCGACAGTGAAGTGGGTTTTCTAAGATTACAAAGGAATCTTGATTAAGTAGCCAATGGACTGAAAATGGCAGACCGAGTTCAATCTGGATAAATGCAAGGTATTGCATTTTGGTACAACAAACAGGGGTAGGACTTATGCAATTAATGGTTGAGTCTTGGGTAGTGTGGTAGTGAGAAGGACCTAGGGGTACAGGTACATAATTCTTTGAAGTTTGCATCACTTAGACAGGGTAGTTGAGAAGACATTTAGCATGCTTGCCTTCATTGCTCAGTCCTTTGAGTATAGATATTGGGAAGTCATGTTGAGGACTTTGAGGACTTTGCTGTGTCCAGTTCTGGATACCCATTTATAGCCACAATATTATTAAGCTGGAGGGGGTTCAGAAGAGATTTGCCAAGATGTTGCCAGGTATCAAAGGCCTGACTTATAAAGAAAGGCTGGGACCTTTTCACTGGAGTGTAGGAGGTCAAGAAGTGACCTTAACAGAAGTTTATAAAGTCATTAGGGGTATAAATAGGTTTAATGGTAGGTATCTTTTCCCTAGAAAGGGCGATTTCAAGACTGGAGGCATATATTTAAGGCAAGAGGAGAGAGATTTTTAAAAAAGCTATGAGGGGCAATTGTTTTAAAAAGAGAGGGTGGTTTGCTTGTGGAGTGAACTTCCGGAGGAAGTGATGGATGTGGGGACAATTATAACATTTAAAAGACACTTGCATAGTACACGAATAGGAAGGGTTTGGAGGGATATGGGCCAGGAGCAGGAAGGTGGGACTAGATTAGTTTGGGATGATGTTCGGCAATGGACTGGTTGGACCAAAGGATCTGCTTCTGTGCTGTATTTGTCTGTGGTTCTGTAAGATAGCTGGAAATATTTTTAGGGAAACTGAAAAGTTTGAAATGTTTATCTAGAGCTTCCAATTATTAAGAATTAAATAGTACAATGATTTCTCCCATTGAGATGTTAGTTTGAGAATAAGCACCAGTCGTGAATTTGAAAATGTCAAAGTGGATATGAGACTAATTACATGCTTGTATTATATGCTCAGTCATACCTAATCATAGCTTAACATAATTCAAATTGATTGTATTGAATAACAAAAAGTACATTCAGTGCATTTTCCTCATGCATATTTTTCTTCATCAAGCAATAGTAGCATGAAATTCCAGTTCAGGAGCTGCAAGTTTGCCTGTCAAATTTTATGTGTCAGTTCAGTAAGGTTTGCCATTACTTGGGAAGGCCATTAGATGGAGCACCACACGGAAATTGTTGAAGAGGAAATACTGAAATTCTCTGGCTCTTTTCAACTACCCCCTGCAGCATCACTACTCAACTTTGGAAACCGCAAAATTGTCAGTGTGGTCATATGGATGTCTGCTGCCCCAAGATTATCCCACCCACCTGGCTGTGAGATGGTTCACTGTAGAGAATATTTGAGGAGAAAAATACATTTTTTTCAAAAAAAAAATCAAGAATTGGAATGATGATGGGAACCAAGTGATTTAATGTGGAAGCAAGCACAACAATATACCAATCTGATTATGCTTTTCCCCCACTGAAAATACATTTCTTTTGAACATTAATGGAAGTTCCAAAGCTCTGATGAGACTGCGCAATGCAGACTATTTAACACAGTTCTCAAACTATATTTAATAACGTGTTATTCTCAAACTCAACAACAAACCAGAAATCTGACAAAACCAAGTCAACAAAAATCTGTTTAATTTGTTGAAACATCCTACTTGCTTTTCCTGGCTGCTAAATAAATTATTGCAACATTTAATTTGAAAAGAAAATTGCATTCTCCAATAATGTCTCGTTTTCTCTTTTTGTTACTAAGGATAACAGATGAAGCCATCAAGTTGCACGTGATTAAACATAACACATTGAAATGCTACCAAAAATTCAAACATTATCCTGACATGTTTCGGAATGATTAGTGTTGCTATTGATTAATGTAAAACATGTGTGCAGTCCTTCTTTCATCGTCAAATTACTCAAAGCAGAAGTAAGACTTAATAATTCGATCCCTTCATACAGTCATTTTTATCACTGGATGAGTTTGTTGCTCAGTCGTATTTGTATAACAAAGGAATTGTAGTACAATAGCACGAGCAAACAGATCAGTATGAGGGGAGCACATTTGAAAATGATCCCTTGGACGAACTTGGCTCTCAAATTATCTCAAGGAGAAAGAACACGACACTGTAACACAGCCAGAGTAAATTTACGAGTAAGTTCTTCCTTTATTAACCATGTGGTCAAAAAACAAGCTGTTCAAAACACTTGAGGCATTTGCCATTAAAAAAAATGCGAAAATATATATCGAGGCATCATGAGAATATCATGCTTACTTAACATTTTAAATTTGTTCGTAAGTATGAATGATGGGAAAGGTTCAGCGCTAATATCAGCACTACTTGCTCATTTACCTCTACAGACTGTTAACATAGCAATTCCAATGCAAAAAATGCCCCTCTCAAGTATGGCTAAATATAGTAGAAATAAGAAAAAAACCTACAGCTGAAAAATTTACAGCAAGGCGTTCTCACTCATGTGGGAATAGAAATAGTGGAATAAATGCTTACTCAAAAGGCATGAACGTTTGGTCAGGGCTTAGACTGATGTTCTCCAGTTTCACCCATTAGTGAACCAACTAACAAACACAATGGTGTTGTTGTTATTCTTTTGCCATAAGCAACAGGACTCTGTGTGTGGGCAACAGTTTAGTGGGGAGGAGGATAAGTCGACCCCTTTTTGTCCTATTGATTTTTTTCTATTTGCATGACTTGAGCAAATTAAATGATGCAATATGGCTTTTTGTTACAAAACAAAGTGAAAGCTACCACCCAGACGCATATGTTGATTCGTAAAAGCTGTTTACATGAGAATAGAGTGAAATCTACCGTGAACCTAGCATAAAAATTCGATTCAATCTGGGTATTTCTTATTATGTTGAGGCCAACGACGCTTTAACGCGAGCCCCGAAGCGTCCCCCAACAGACCTTGAAATCTACAGTGCTACAATGTGGAGTATTTTCAAGTAAGAGCATCACCTGAAGACATCACACATGCATTCTCTAAGCGGAGACTGTCAATGGTCTCTACCTCACACACTCCAGTAAAAGCTTTATTCCCAAAAACTAACCCTGTCAAGCGCAGTCTTTGCTAAAACGTGATTGATAACCGAAGTCACTGGCCTGCCCTCAGTGTAATGATTACTTCGTTTGGAACGTGCATTCTATTCAAACCACGGCGTGAAAATTTTACCTCAGAGTCCAGGAACTGGGGGAAGTGTCGATTCCTGGGGCAGCAGGACAGCCGACTGTAGAGTTTATGACAGATATACCCATTGGCGTCGAGTGCCAACAGTCTCCTATCCCTCTTCTTCAAACGACGCGGTGCACTCCCATCCAGGCATCTCCTCACTGGAGATTTCTCGCTCTCACGCAACTTGGCTTCGCTGTCAAGAAAGTTGGCGGCCACAGCCAGCACCAGGGCAAACGTTAGCGACACTTTGGCATTCATCTTCATCTTCCAAATATTGCGAGATATTATAAATCCTTTCTCTTCCCCTTTGCTTCACTCGAAACTACTGAAAACAGAAATTCACTATCTTTTCTGTGAAAGAAACGCCATAGAATAAACATACACTTTTTGTTCCTTTTGCAAACTGTTATCTGAATGCAGATGGGAGAGACTGAGGTGCTACGGTTTGAAGAAACGGCAACAGCTGCTTGTTGCCGCCAGCTGTCGCCTGAAGGACTGCCGGGCAGACTCTAGCGCGCAGCCCCGCGTTCTCGCTCGCTTGGGGTGTACGATGTTAGCAGGTAGCTCAAGTGTGTGGGTGGCGGGCTCACTCTCTCCCAACATGGTATCACCGTCTCCCCTCCCCGCCCTCGACCCACTCCATAACAATCGCGTGCACGCGCCCTCGACGTCAGCACCGAGAACCCACGGGTGCGCGCGAAGGCAAGGCGCTCCAGCTGCCGTCGGAGTAAATGCCCAGAGGACTTGCACGTTTAGCAACAAGTGTAACACGAAATTCTTTTGTCCTCCTTGATTTGGTTTAAAAAAAAACTTTCTGTTTTTGACACCCTTGTTGTGAGGCAGCGATGACTATGTAATCATCCTCACTATGTCTCCTTCCTTTCTCATCTCTTGGCTGAGGCTTTCCTCAACTTTCCATTCACTGAGAAGTTACGCCGCTATCCTGGATGGTTTTCCTCACTGCTGTGTGATGTTCTAAGTGCCATGTGCTTCCCTATTATTTCATAAGAGACTAACTGTAGTAACTTATTAAATGCAACGACACCCGATGGATCTAGCAACTAGTTCCTACAGTAGAATATATGAGGTTTTCTATGCATTTCAATACAGATATGAGATGGAAAGACGAGCTGTCAGATAAAATCTACAGTGCAGCAATGCATTGCCCTAGCTGTTTAGGGTAGTGAACACGATTGGAATCTCCAAGTCGTTCCAGGAATCCTCACGCGAGTCCAGGAATTAGATAAATAAGTAAGTAAATTGAAATTAAATGTGAAACACAAACCGTAATGACAAGTAGACTGGTACCATATCGGTGTGAAATTCACTCGCAGTTTGGTAGTTCTGAAATGTGACGATAAAAGGGAGCACAAGGTAAACATGTTGGTGCTATCGGAAATGGTTTTCCTGACACCTGCACCACAGTAACAGATGCCATCTTTCAGATGAGACAATAAACTGAAGCCCTGTTTGCTTTTTTTAAATTTCAAAAATATACTTTATTCATAAAATAATCTTGCTATACACGTTATCACAAATGCAGATGTGTTTCTGTACAGTTGTATATCAAATAAAACAAAAACATTGGACTTTGACTATATCTAACTCTCTTATACACACAATATCAGTTTTTACATACATTTGAGACACATGAGGTCTGATAACTGAATGGACCCTCCCTCCCCACACTCAGACCTCAGTGGTCTTTCCCACTGCTCCATGGTGGCTACCCCAAGCTTTAGTGAATCCCACAGCACATAGTCCTGGACCCTAGAATGTGTCACTCTGCAACACTCCTTTGGTTCAATTCCTTGTTCTGGAAGACCAACAAGTTTGAAGCAGAACCTGCCTGTCCTCTCAAGTGGATGTATGCCATGGTGTTATTTCGAAGATGAGTTGCAGAGTCAATTCTAGTGTCCTGATCTCATTGCAACAGCTTTTGAACTGACGGTACAGGAAAGAAATCTATCAGTATAAAATGTGAGATGCTCCACTTTGGCCCCATTATTTCATTGCGGATTTTTGCAGTAATGTACATGCTATTGACATCAAATTTTGGAAAGTCATTATCATAGCTGTTAATAGAGTTGTAGCTGGGGGAAAGGCAATTATGACGCGATTAGACAAGATTTAGGATGCATAGGATGGAGAAGGAAACTGCAGGGTTTGGGCACAAATGAAATATGGAGCTTGTTCAAAGAACAGCTACTGCGTGTCCTTGATAAGCATATAACTTTCAGCCAAGGAAGAAGTGGTCAAGCGAGGGAACTGTGGTTTACTAAAGAAGTTGAAACTCTTGTCAAGAGGAAGAGGGAAGCTTATGTAAAGACAAGGCATGAAGACTCAGTTAAGGCGCTTGGCAATTACAAGTTAGCCAGGAAGGACGTAAAGAGAGAGCTAAGAGCTAGGAGGAGACATGAGAAGACTTTGGCAGATAGGATCAAGGAAAACCCTAAAGCTTTCTATACGTATGTCAGGAACAAAAGAATGACTAAGAGTAAGATTAGGGCCATTCAAGGACAGTAGTGGGAAATTGTGGGTGGAGTCCAAAGAGATAAGAGAGGCGCTAAATGAATATTTTTTATCAGTATTCACAAAGGAAAAAGACAATGTTGTCGAGGAGAATACTGAGATACAGGTTATTTAGACTAGACAGGACTGAGGTTCACAAATGGGAGGTGTTAGCAATTCTGGAAGGTGTGAAAATAGATAAGTCCCCTGGACCAGATGAGATGTATCCTAGGATTCTCTGGGAAGCTAGGGAGGAGATTGCAGAGCGTTGGGCTTTAATCTTTATGTCGTCATTATGTTCAGGAATAGTGCCAGAAGACTGGAGGATAGCAAATGTTGTCCCCTTGTTCAAAAAGGGGAGGAGGGAGAATCCGTAATTATAGTCCAGTGAGCCTTATTTCAGTTATGGGTAAAGTGTTGGAAAGGATTATAAGACATAGGATTTATAATCATCTAGAAAGGAATAATTTGATTAGGGATCATCAACACGGTTTTGCGAAAGGTAGGTCGTGCCTCACAAACCTTGTTGAGTCCTCTGAGAAGGTGACTAAACAGGTGGATGAGGGTAAAGCGGTTGATGTGGTATTTTCTGGATTTCAGTAAAGCGTTTGATAAGGTTCTCCACGGTAGGATACTGCATAAAATACGGAGTCATGAGATTGAGGGTGATTTAGCAGTTTGGATCAAAAATTGGTGGTGGTTGATGGGAAATGTTCATCCTGGAGTTCAGTTACTAGTGGTGTACCGTAAAGATCTGTTTTGGGGCCACTGCTGTTTGTCATTTTTATAAATGACCTGGATGAGGGCGTAGAAGGATGGGTTAGTAAATTTGCAGATGACGCTAAAGTCGGTGGAGTTGTGGATAGTGCGGAAGGATGTTGCAGGTTACAGAGGGACATAGATAAGCTGTAGAGATAGGCTGAGAGGTGGCAAATGGAATTTAATGCGGAAAAATGTGAGGTGATTCACTTCAGAAGGAGTAACCGGAATACAGAGTACTGGGCTAATGGTAAGATTCTTGGTAGTGTGGATGAGCAGAGAGATCTCGGTGTCCATGTACATGGATCCCTGAAAGTTGCCACCCAGGTTGATAGGGTAGTTTAGAAGGCGTGCAGTGTGTTAGGTTTTATTGGTAGAGGGATTGAGTTCCGGAACCATGAGGTCATGTTGCAGCTGTACAAAGCTCTGGTGTGGCCGCACTTGGAGTATTGCATACAGTTCTGGTCGCTGCATTTTAGGTAGGATGTGGAAGTATTGGAAAGGGTGCAGAGGAGATTTACCAGGATGTTGCCTGTTTTCGGAGGGAAGGTCTTATGAAGTAAGGCTGAGGGAGTTGAGGCTGTTTTCGTTAGAGAGAAGAAGGTTAAGAGGTGGCCTAATAGAGACATACAAGATGATCAGAGGATTAGATAGGGTGGACAGTAAGAGCCGTTTTCCTTGGATGGAGATGGCTAGCATGAGGGGACATAGCTTAAATTGAGGGGCGATAGATAGAGGACAGATTCAGGTGTAGGTTCTTTACCCAGAAAGTAGTATGGGTGTGGAATGCCCTACCTGCAACAATAGTAGACTCGCCAACTCTAAGGGCATTTAAATGGTCATTGCATAAACATGTGGGTAATAATGGAATAGCGTAGGTTAGATGGGCTTCAGTTTGGTTTCACAGGTTGGTGCAACATCAAGGGCTGAAGGGCCTGTACTGCGCTGTGGTGTTCTATGTTCTATATCTCTATTGACCCAACTGAAACAGTATTTATGCTAATTGTCATAATTCAAACCACTTAAAATCAACAATGATCATAATTTTCCTCACTTGGTACCTGATTTCAAATCTTATCACTTAGGGAAGGTATGACACAAATGACTTGGCACTGATGTGATTTCTCATGGAATGTATGAAAACAAATGGTTCACAGAAGTGACATGGGGCAGGAGGCCATTCAGCCTGCAAAGATCTGTTATCCAGAGCCACTTGTCTGCCTTTTCTCCATATCCTGCACATCGTTTCTATTCAAAAGGTTATTCAATCCCCTCTTGAATGCCTCAAATGAACCTGCCTTCAACATACTTCCAGGCAGTGCATTCCATTGCCTAACTTACTGTGTGAAAGTTATTTTTCTCACATCACCCTTACTTAGTTTTCACGTCAATTTGAAAAAAGGATTGTTTGTCCCTTAATTTGATTTTACTTTGAAAAGAAAAATAAACATATCTGCACATTATCTCCTGCATCTTCAAGAATTCTTGAATTAGTATTTAAGATTGTCAACATTATATAAAAATTACAATGGAAGTTACATGAGTACAGAGACAAATTTCTGTGAAATTATTATGAAAAGTTAACACATTCAGAACTGGCTACTATAAAGAAATAGCTCTTTTCAATTTTCATAACTGAGTTTTTGTAATTTCAAGAATTGTCACAGAAAGAAATACCTTGTGTACAATTTTGGCATTCATGGCTACATTTCTGATTCAGTGTCATGCTGCCAGTAATGTAATATTAGGACATTTGGTAAATATGGAGAAAGCTATGAGCAACAGATTTGGCATGCTAAAAGATAAAATCTATGGTTTTGAATCATTGCTCTTGCCATTCAGGAAAATCTGAGCTATAATTTACAAAATGTTTCTAGAATGGGGACAGGTGTAGGATTGTACAAAGTAGTGGAAAGCATGATCATGTACAAAATTAGATAGATGCATTGTCTGCTCTCATGTTATGGCCTGAGACCCACCTGCTCCCTCAGTCGAGCAATGTGTCAACCACCCAACTTTCCTTCCTGGTCCTAATTTAACTGATACTGTTAACAGTTCTATATCCTTAAGTGTTGCCCTTCTCGCCTTTAAATCTCATCATAATCACTTTCCTTGATTAAGTAACACTTGATCTTACCATGCTCAGAAACTGTTGCAATGCAAATCTCCCACTATTTTTCTTGAACGTGCTGTTACCTCCTAAAACTATACCCATTGATCTTCAAGTTCCATGTCTGAGCCTTCAGCCAAGTCTCCTCTCATGCCACAGTACTGAAACGACTCATGTCAAAGTTAGAAATGACATCCTAAGTGACGCGATAATGATAAAATTTCTGTTTTTTTTTATTTCTCACTTGTCAGCAATCTTTATCATGGTTGACCATACCATCCTCCTCCAATGCCTTTCCATTATCAAACGTTTGATGGGACTGTCCTCTTTTGATTCATTCTTGTCTGTTTAATTGTAGCCCAACCTCCTTGCTCATGCAACAATATCTCTGGTACACCACAAGGATTTCTCCTGAGCCTTCCTATTTATCATATTAATGACCCAATGACTTCATTGTAAACCAGTGTTAGTTTTTATATGGTTAAAGTACGTACCTAATTTGCCTCAAAACTACCTCTTTCTGTTTATCTGACATTCAATATTGAATGAATGTAACTTCCCCCATAAAATACTGGGAAACTAAAGTCAGAAGTCACACAACACAAGGTTATAGTTTAACAGGTTTATTTAAAATCACAAGGTTTCAAAATGCTGCTCCTTCATCAGGTGAAGTCCAACATCAGCATCTCCACATCATCTGGAAAACTGAAGCCATTGGCTGAGTCTTCCCACTTTTTGACATTTCCTTGAATGTGAATCATAGTAGCTGGTCTACCACAGCCCAGGTCAACTTTTCTCACATAGTCTTCCACTCTTGTTGTTATGGGTGACTTCAACTTTCCCAATATAGATTGAAACCTCCTTAGTAGAGATGGTTTGGATGGAGCCGTTTTTGTCAGGTGTGTTCAGGAGGGTTTACTTATTCAGTATGTGGACAGGCCGACAAGGGGAGAGGCCTTTTTGGATTTGGTGCTTGGCAATGAGCCAGGACAGGTGTCAGATCTCATGGTGGGAGAACACTTTGGCGACAATGACCACAACAGCCTCACATTTACCATAGCCATGGAAAGGGAAAGGAGCAGTTACCAGGGGAAGATATTTAACTGGGGTAAAGGAAACTATGACGCTATCAGACAGGAGTTGTGGAGTACAGATTGGGAGCAATTGTTCCACAGAAAGGGCACAGCAGACATGTAGAGGCTGTTTAAGGAGCAGTTGTTGCGAGTGATGTATAAATTTGTTCCTCTGAGACAGGTAAGAAGGGGTAAGATTAAGGAGCCTTGGATGACGGGTACAGAGGTGCTTCTTGTCAAAAAGAAAAAGGCAGCGTACGTAAGGTGGAGGAAGCAAGGGTCCAGCACAGCTTTAGAGGATTACAGGCTTGCTCGGAAGGAGCTCAAAAGTGGACTGAAGATGGCCACGAAAAAGCCTTGGCAGGAAGTATTAGGGAGAACCCGAAGGCATTTTACTCATACGTGAGGAATAAGAGAATGATCAGGGAGAAGGTAGGGCCGATCAGGGATAGCGTAGGGAACTTGTGTGTGGAGTCTGAGCAGATAGGGGAAGCCCTAAATGAGTTTTTTGCTACGGTTTTCACTAAGGAAAGGGACCTTATTGTGAATGAGAACTTTGAGGAGCAAGAAAACAGGCTTGAACAGATCAAGATTGAGGAAGTTGATATGCTGGAAATTTTGGCAAACATTAAGATTGATAAGTCCCCAGGGCCAGACCAGATTTATCCTGGGTTGCTCCAAGAAGCAAGAAAGGAGGTCGCTAAGCCGCTGGCGAAGATCTTTGCTTCCTCACTCTCCACGGGAGTCATACCAGAAGATTGGAGGGAGGCAAATGTTGTTCCTTTTTTCAAGAAAGGGAATAGGGAAATCCCTGGAAATTACAGACCAGTAAGTCTTACATCTGTGGTCAGCAAGGTTTTGGAAAGAATTCTGAGGGATAGGATTTATGACTATTTGGAAAAGCGTAGCATGATTAAGGGGAATCAGCATGGCTTTGTGAGGGGCAGTTCATGCCTCACAAATCTCATTGAGTTCTTTGAGGAAGTCATGAGACAGGTTGACGAGGGTCGAGCAGTGGATGTGGTATACATGGGCTTCAGTAAGGCATTTGATAAGGTACCCCACGGCAGGCTCATTCATAAAGTCAGGAGGTATGGGATACAGGGTGATTTGGCTGTCTGGATTCAGAATTGGTTGGCTGACAGGAGGCAGAGAGTGGTTGTAGATGGTAAGTATTCTGCCTGGAGGTCAGTGCTGATTGGTGTCCCACAGGGCTCTGTTCTTGGGCCTTTGCTCTTTGTAGTTTTTATAAATGACTTGGATGAGGAGGTTGAGGGGGTCAGGACGGATGGGGGCAAGTCGCTGTGAGCGGGTCTGGACGAAGGGGTCAAGTCTCCGTGAGCGGGTCAAGACTACAGAGACACGTCACTGAAGGCGGGTCAGGACTTCAGGGCAAAGACGCTCTGAGCGGGTCAGGACTGCAGGGGCAAGTTGCTGTGAGCGGGTCAGGACGGAGGTGGCAAGTCGCAGTGAGCGGGTCAGGACTGCAAGGGCAAGTCGCTGTGAGCAGGTCAGGACTGCAGAGGCAAGTCGCTGATGACACAAAGGTTGGAGGTGCAGTTGATAGTATCGAGGGCTATTGCAGGCTTCAGCGAGACATTGACAGAATGCAGAGCTGGGCTGAGAAATGGCAGATGGAGTTCAACTTGGATAAAGGTGAAGTGATGCATTTTGGAAGGTCGAACTTAAATGCTGAATGTAGGATTAAAGGCAGGATTCTCGGTAGTGTGGAGAAACAGCGGGACCTTGGTGTTCAATTGCATAGCCCCCTCAAAGTTGCCACCCAGGTGGATAAATTTGTTAAGAAAGCATATGGTGTTTTGGCTTTCTTTAACAGGGGGATCAAGTTTAAGAGCCACGAGGTTATGCTGCAGCTCTACAAAACCCTGGTGAGATCACACTTGGAATATTGTGTCCGGTTCTGGTCGCCCTATTTTAGGAAAGATGTGGAGGCTTTGGAGAGGGTGCAAAGGAGGTTTACCAGGATGCTGCCTGGACTGGAGGGCTTTTCTTACGAGGAGAGGTTGACTGAGCTCGGACTTTTCTCTCTAGAGAGAAGGAGGAAGAGAGGTGACCTGATCAAGGTGTACCAGGTAATGAGAGGCATGGATAGAGTCGATAGCCAGAGACCTTTCCCCAGGGTAGGATTGACTGCCATGAGGGGTCATAGTTTTAAGGTGTTAGGAGGAAGGTATAGAGGAGACGTCAGAGGGAGGTTCTTCACCTAGAGAGTTGTGAGCGCATGGAATAGTTTACCAGTGGTAGTCATGGAAGCGGAGTCATTAGTGACATTTAAGTGACTGCTGGACATGCACATGGACAGCAGTGAATTGAGGGGAATGTAGGTTAGGTTATTTTATTTTTGGATTAGGATTATTCTACGGCACAACATCGTGGGCCGAAGGGTCTGTACTGTGCTGTACTTTTCTATGTTCTATGTTCTATGTTGTCCATTGCATTAAACAGACAACCTGCCTCTTCAGCACCCATCTTGTGAAATCATGTGGTAGGAGAGGCAGAAGTACTCACTGTTACTAGAACTTTGTGATGTCCGTGATGCTTGTAATATATTTAAAAGCCAGGTGTATACCACCTCAGATGCTACAAGCCAGGAAGTGCCCCTCACACTCTGGTATTCCAGCATTATTCCTGAGGAGATGGGGTAGTGGAAAGGAGAGAAGTCCTTTTTTTCTGCTGACTGGCAAGGCAGGCCATGTCATTACACTCAATCAGCCTGGATTGGATGGACCTGTGTTCTTGTAGTGTTCTGGGTGAAACTCACTGTGCAGCAGTGCAGGGACAGGGTTAATGATCCCTGCATTCTGCAGTTTTAAGTGCCTCCCTTTTCACGCTGCTACCTCATGCTCACAGGGCTACCATGCATTCTAATTCTGCCATTGCGCATACTTTTCACCAAAATGGATTACAGTTTGCAGAATTGCACGCCTCAGGCCCACTCAAAGTGAACCTGAATCCCCAAATAAGAACCTTATTAACTCCCCAGCCTATGCTTCACCAATAATTTCTTTTCCATCCACTGTCATCGCATTCAGTCCCTCCCTTTGTCTTACTGCAGGAAACATTATTGCAACACCCTGACTGATGAGATAATAGAAACTAGTAGCATGGTGGTTCAGTGATTAGCACTGCTGCCTCACAGTGCCAAGGACCCGGGTTCAATGCTACCCTTGGGTGACTTTCTGTGTGGAGTTTGCACATTCTCCCCGTGTGTGTGTGGGTTTCCTTCGGGTGCTCCGGTTTCCTCCCACAGTCCAAAGATGTGTGGGGTAGGTGGATTGGCCGTGCTAAATTGCCCGTAGTGTCTGGGGATGTTTAGGTCAGGTGGATTAGACATGGGAAATGCAGGTGTAGGGGAATGGGCCTAGTTCAATTTCTGATCATTGGTAATTCCCAGGATGTTGACTGTGGGAGATTCAGTGATGGTAATGCCACTGATTGTAAAGGGATGATCTTTAGGTTCTGTCTTGTTGGAGATGGAACCTATCACTTGTATGCCCAAAGTATTACTTACCACTGGTCAGCTCAAGCCTGGATATCGTCTAGGTCTTGCTGTAATTTGACATGGACTACCTCACTATCTAAAGAGCTGTGAATGGCGCCGAGCATTGTGAAATCATCAGCAAACATTCCCAGTTTTGACCTTATGATGGAGGGAAGGTTATTGATGCAGCAACTTAAAATGGTTGGTCCTAGCACACTACCATGAGGAACTCTATCAGAGATGTTCTAATGTTAGATGACTGACCTCCAATTACCACAACCCCCACCTTCCTTTTTGCCAGTTATGATTGTAGCCAGTAAGAGAGTGTTTCCCTGAATCCCATTCACTCCAATTTTGTTAGTGGCCCTTGACTCCATAATTGGTCAAAGCCTTGATGCCAATGGCAGTCATAACCACCTCACCTCTGGAATTCTGCTTGTTTGTCCATGCTTGTACTAAGGCTATTATGAGGTCAGGAGCTGAGTGTTCTGGTAGAGAAACCAACATCAGTGAGCAGGTTATTGTCAAGCAAGTGCTGCTTGATAGTTTCAGAGCGTCATCGAGTCATATAGCATGGAAACAGACTCTTTGGTCCAACCAGTCCATGCTGATGTTGTTCCCAATCAAACTAGCCCCACTTGCCTGCATTTGTCCCATATCCCTTCAAACATTTCCTTTACATGTGTTTATCCAAATGCCTTTTAAATGTTGTAATTGTACCTACATTTGGCACTTCCTCTGGCAGTTCATTCCATATATGAAGCACTCTGTGTAGAAAAAATTGCCCTTCGTGTTCGTCTTTAAACTTTCTCTTCTCATGTATGCCCCCTAGTTTTGAACTCCCTCATCTTGGGTAAAAGATCTTTGCTATTAACCGTAACTATGGCCCTCACAATTTTATGACCCTCTATAAGGTCACCTTTCGGCCTCCTACGCTGCAGTAAAAAAGAGTCCCAGCCTATCCAGCCTATTTCTAGAACTCACATATCCCCACCTGCATCCTGGTAAATCTTTTCTGAACTCTCTTCAATATATTAATATCTTACCTATAGCAGGGCAACCAGAACTACACACAGTCCTCCAGAAACCTCACAAAATCCTGTATAACCTCAACATGAAGTCCCAACTCCTGTACGCAAAGGTCTCAGCAATGAAAGCTAGTGTGCTAAACACCTTCTTCATCACCCTGTCTACCTGTTGATGACACATAACACTGTTGATGATACCTTCACGCATTTGCTTCTGATTAAATGTAGACTGATGGGTCAGCAATTAGATAGGTTGGGTTTAATTTCTTTGTTGTGTCCAGAACATATCTGGGCAATTTTCCACGTTGTCGACTTGATGGTAGTAAAGTACTGGCTGTTCAAGCACCTACCTGAGTAATTGGCAACTATTTTCTTGCAGAAAAGGTTTCCAGAATGCTGCTTGGATTAGATGATATGAGATATAAGGAGAGGCTAGAAAAAATTAGGTTGTTTTCTCTGCCGTGGCAGAGGCTGAGGGGGGACTTGATAGAAATCTATAAGTATGAGATACATAGATAAGGTTGCCAGTCAGAATCATTTTCCAAGAGTTGAAATGTCTAATACTAAATGGCATGCATTCAAGGTGAGGGGGCGGGGGAGTTCAAAGGAGATGTAAGGGACAAGTTTTTTATACAGAGAGTGGTAGGAGTCTGGAACGTGCAGCCAGGGGCGGTGACAGAGACAAATATGATACAAACGTTTAAGGGACTTTTAGATAAGCACATAAGTTTGCAAGGAATGAAAGGATATGGATCAAGAGCAGGCAGAAGGGATTAGTTTAATTTGAGCCATGTTCAGCACAACATTGTGGGCCGAGGGGCCCGTGCGCATGCTGTATTGTTCTACGTTCTATTTTCTAGCTATGCAGCAAGTTTTGGAACACAAGCCTTCATTATAGTTACTGGAATGTTATCAGGGCCCATAGCCTTCGCAGTATCCAGTCTCTTTAGCAGCTTCTTGATATTGTGTGGAGTGAGTTGAATTGACTGAAGACTCGTCATCTATGATGCTGCGGACTTCCTCAGGAGGCCAAGGTAGATCGTCTACTTGACATTCCTGGATGTAGAGTATTGCAAATCCTACAGCTTTATCATTTTTCAGTGATGTGCTGGGCTCCACCATTACTGAAAACAGATATTTTTTGAACCTCTCCTGCAGTGAGTTGTTAATTGTCCATCACCATTCATGACTAGATATAACAAGCCTGCAAAGCTTAGATCTGATCAGTTGCTTATGAAGTTGCTTAACTCTGCTAAAACAGGAATACTTGCTGCTTATGCTATTTTCCACACAAGTAGTCCTGTTCTGGAGCTTCAGCAAGTTGATGCCTAATTTTTAGGTATGTCCGGTGCTGCTTCTAGACTGCTCTTCTGCACTCTTCATCAAATTAGGTTTAGTTTCCTGGCTTGTTGGTAATGGTAGAATCAGTGATATACCATGCCATGAAGTCACAGATGGTGTTGAAGTACAATTCTGCTGCAGCTGGCATACCGCACCTCATCTATGCCCAGTTTTGTATTGCTAGATATATTCTAGATACTTTCCTAACTTTCTTGCCATTGCTCACTCTTATCAATGGTATGGAAAGTTATCATAGAATCATAGAATCTGTACAGTGTGGAAGAAGACCATTTGGCCCACTGAGCCCACACCGACTCGCTGAAGAGCATCTGTATGAGACCCACACCCAAAATTAACCCTGCATTTCCCATAGCTGATACCCCTTGCCTGCATATCCCTGGACACTATGGACAATTTAGCATGGCCATTACACCTAAACCTGAACATCTTTGGACCAAGCTATGACCATTGTCTCTGGTCCCCTCTTCAAACTCAGTTTCTTGCCTTCTGAGTCCCTCCCTCTTCCAAGTAACAAAGGGCAAGCCAGATTGTTCATAACTTTGATACTACATTTGATCTTGAAATAAGTTATGCAATACATATCCATGTATGCTAATATTACTTATTGCCACCTCATTACCCTATTTTAGCTCTATCCCAGCTTATCTGCTGCTGAAACCCTCATTCATGTCTTTGTTCTTTCTAGATTTGATTATTCCAATAAACCCCTGGCCAGTCTCCAAACAACGACTCTCTGGAAACTTGGTCAAATACAAGCTAATTTGTGTCATGCCCTATTCATTTATAATTCTTGTATTCAAGAACCTATTTTGTTGTCCTGTAAAGCAGCACCAAATTTTAAAATTCTCATCCTTATTTACAAATCTTTTCTTCTATGGCCTTACCTCCCCATCTCTCTATCTTTCTTGCAGCCACAACCCTCCAAGATAATCAGCGCCAGTCTAATTCTGACCTCTTGAGTAATCTCAATTTTTAATGCTTTAACATTGTTGGCCTTGCCGCAGCTGCCTAGATCCAAGGTATTCAAAGTTTAATTAGGGTCTATAATGCTCTTGTGAAGCACCTTGTGATATTTAATTTCATCATCAAGTTTATAATGACGTAAGTTCCCTTTTCTATCATAGAATTCCTACAGTGTGGAAACAAGCTCTTCAGCCGAACAAGTCCACACTGACCGTCAGAGCATCCCGCCCAGACCCATTCTCCTATTACCCACCTAATATACACATCCCTGAACACGATGTGCAATTTAGCATGGACAATCCACCTAGACTGCATATCTTTGGTCTGTGGGAGGAAACTCACACAGACATGGAGAGAATGTGCAAACTCCATAAAGATAGTTGCCCTAAGTGGGGGACCAAACCCGGGTCCCTAGTGCTGTGAAGCAGCAGTGCTAATCACTGAGCCACCATGCCACCTGTAAGACAACTTCAGTGTAATCCATAGGCACCGCTGGGATTTGAACCCAGGATCTTCTGTTTACTAGGCAGGCATTTTAACTAACTAAGTCAAAACACCTCATTTTTGTTGAGAATGTTTAGCAAATTTCCTGCTCTGTTCTAAGTTTTCTACTTTTCCTGATACCTTTGCAGGACACAAAATAACCCAACAACAACTTTTTCTAGTTGGCTTCAAGGTGGTGCCAGGGAACAGCCAGTCATGAATCTCTAACTCTTCTCTGGCTTACCTGAATTTACTACTTCTTCAATTCAGCAATTCTCTTGTTGGACTCAGCTCAGTTTGGCAACTGAACAATGCAAGACTCAAACTTACATGCACATGTGTTAATACTTTAATACTCAGTACCATTGTTCCATCCACTGTAAGTATATCATTATAAAATGCTTTGAATGAAGTGTGTTGTGGTTGAAGAATAGTTTCAGGAAGAAATGGAGAATACCATATGGATTTGGCACAACATGTAATCAGCAAATGGAATAGCCACATAATAAGATGTAAATGTCCTGTGCCTGGTTAGATCCATGAATTGTTCAAATACTATAACACACTGGGACCCATGTGGATTGACACAGCAAGAAAATAAATGTTAGTTTCTGCTATTGAGAAGAAACTTGATACAAAATAAAAATTAGTTTAATGATAATCATGGACAATGGGAACTGCAGATGCTGGAGAATTCCAAGACAACAAAATGTGAGGCTGGATGAACACAGCAGGCCAAGCAGCATCCCAGGAGCACAAAAGCCGACGTTTCGGGCCTAGACCCTTCATCAGAGAGGGGGATGGGGAGAGGGAGCTGGAATAAATAGGGAGAGAGGGGGAGGCGGACCGAAGATGGAGAGTAAAGAAGATCGGTGGAGAGAGTATAGGTCGGGAGGTAGGGAGGGGATAGGTCAGTCCAGGGAAGATGGACAGGTCAAGGAGGTGGGATGAGGTTAGTAGGTAGCTGGGGGTGCGGCTTGGGGTGGGAGGAAGGGATGGGTGAGAGGAAGAACCGGTTAGGGAGGCAGAGACAGGTTGGACTGGTTTTGGGATGCAGTGGGTTGGGGGGAAGAGCTGGGCTGGTTGTGTGGTGCAGTGGGGGGAGGGGACGAACTAGGCTGGTTTAGGGATGCAGTAGGGGAAGGGTAGATTTTGAAACTGGTGAAGTCCACATTGATACCATATGGCTGCAGGGTTCCCAGGCGGAATATGAGTTGCTGTTCCTGCAACCTTCGGGTGGCATCATTGTGGCAGTGCAGGAGGCCCATGATGGACATGTCATCTAGAGAATGGGAGGGGGAGTGGAAATGGTTTGCGACTGGGAGGTGCAGTTGTTTATTGCGAACTGAGCGGAGGTGTTCTGCAAAGCGGTCTCCAAGCCTCTGCTTGGTTTTCCCAATGTAGAGTAAGCCGCACCGGGTACAATGGATGCAGTATACCACATTGGCAGATGTGCAGGTGAACCTCTGCTTAATGTGGAATGTCATCTTGGGACCTGCAATAGGGGTGAGGGAGGAGGTGTGGGGACAAGTGTAGCATTTCCTGCGGTTGCAGGGGAAGGTGCCGGGTGTGGTGGGGTTGGAGGGCAGTGTGGAGCGAACAAGGGAGTCACGGAGAGAGTGGTCTCTCCGGAAAGCAGACAGGGGAGGGGATGGAAAAATGTCTTGGGTGGTGGGGTCGGATTGTAAATGGCGGAAGTGTCGGAGGATGATGCGTTGTACCCGGAGGTTGGTGGCGTGGTGTGTGAGAACGAGGGGGATCCTCTTAGGGCGGTTGTGGCGGGGGCGGGGTGTGAGGGATGTGTTGCGGGAAATACGGGAGACGCGGTCAAGGGCGTTCTCGATCACTGTGGGGGGAAAGTTGCGGTCCTTAAAGAACTTGGACATCTGGGATGTGCGGGAGTGGAATGTCTTATCGTGGGAGCAGATGCGGCGGAGGCAGAGGAATTGGGAATAGGGGATGGAATATTTGCAGGAGGGTGGGTGGGAGGAGGTGTATTCTAGGTAGCTGTGGGAGTCGGTGGGCTTGAAATGGACATCAGTTACAAGCTGGTTGCCTGAGATGGAGACTGAGAGGTCCAGGAAGGTGAGGGATATGCTGGAGATGGCCCAGGTGAACTGAAGGTTGGGGTGGAAGGTGTTGGTGAAGTGGATGAACTGTTCGAGCTCCTCTGGGGGGCAAGAGGCGGCGCCGATACAGTCATCAATGTACCGGAGGAAGAGGTGGGGTTTGGGGCCTGTGTAGGTGCGGAAGAGGGACTGTTCCACGTAACCTACAAAGAGGCAGGCATAGCTGGGGCCCATGCGGGTGCCCATGGCCACCCCCTTAGTCTGTAGGAAGTGGGAGGAGTCAAAAGAGAAGTTGTTGAGTGTGAGGACGAGTTCAGCTAGGCGGATGAGAGTGTCGGTGGAGGGGGACTGGTCGGGCCTGCGGGACAGATAGAAGCGGAGGGCCTTGAGGCCATCTCCATGCGGAATGCAGGTGTACAGGGACTGGACGTCCATGGTGAATATGAGGTGTTGGGGGCCAGGGAATTGGAAGTCCTGGAGGAGGTGGAGGGCGTGGGTGGTGTCACGGACGTAGGTGGGGAGTTCCTGGACCAAAGGGGAGAAAATGGAGTCCAGATAGGTGGAGATGAGTTCGGTGGGGCAGGAGCAGGCTGAGATGATGGGTCGACCAGGGCAGGCAGGCTTGTGGATTTTGGGAATCCACAAACCTGCTTGCCCTGGTCGACCCATCGTCTCAGCCTGCTCCTGCCCCACCGAACTCATCTCCACCTATCTGGACTCCATTTTCTCCCCTTTGGTCCAGGAACTCCCCACCTACGTCCGTGACACCACCCACGCCCTCCACCTCCTCCAGGACTTCCAATTCCCTGGCCCCCAACACCTCATATTCACCATGGACGTCCAGTCCCTGTACACCTGCATTCCGCATGGAGATGGCCTCAAGGCCCTCCGCTTCTATCTGTCCCGCAGGCCCGACCAGTCCCCCTCCACCGACACTCTCATCCGCCTAGCTGAACTCATCCTCACACTCAACAACTTCTCTTTTGACTCCTCCCACTTCCTACAGACTAAGGGGGTGGCCATGGGCACCCGCATGGGCCCCAGCTATGCCTGCCTCTTTGTAGGTTACGTGGAACAGTCCCTCTTCCGCACCTACACAGGCCCCAAACCCCACCTCTTCCTCCGGTACATTGATGACTGTATCGGCGCCGCCTCTTGCTCCCCAGAGGAGCTCGAACAGTTCATCCACTTCACCAACACCTTCCACCCCAACCTTCAGTTCACCTGGGCCATCTCCAGCACATCCCTCACCTTCCTGGGCCTCTCAGTCTCCATCTCAGGCAACCAGCTTGTAACTGATGTCCATTTCAAGCCCACCGACTCCCACAGCTACCTAGAATACACCTCCTCCCACCCACCCTCCTGCAAAAATTCCATCCCCTATTCTCAATTCCTCCGCCTCCGCCGCATCTGCTCCCACGATGAGACATTCCACTCCCGCACATCCCAGATGTCCAAGTTCTTTAAGGACCGCAACTTTCCCCCCACAGTGATCGAGAACGCCCTTGACCGCGTCTCCCGTATTTCCCGCAACACATCCCTCACACCCCGCCCCCGCCACAACCGCCCTAAGAGGATCCCCCTCGTTCTCACACACCACCCTACCAACCTCCGGATACAACGCATCATCCTCCGACACTTCCGCCATTTACAATCCGACCCCACCACCCAAGACATTTTTCCATCCCCTCCCCTGTCTGCTTTCCGGAGAGACCACTCTCTCCGTGACTCCCTTGTTCGCTCCACACTGCCCTTCAACCCCACCACACCCGGCACCTTCCCCTGCAACCGCAGGAAATGCTACACTTGTCCCCACACCTCCTCCCTCACCCCTATTGCAGGTCCCAAGATGACATTCCACATTTAGCAGAGGTTCACCTGCACATCTGCCAATGTGGTATACTGCATCCATTGTACCCGGTGCGGCTTCCTCTACATTGGGGAAACCAAGCGGAGGCTTGGAGACCGCTTTGCAGAACACCTCCGCTCAGTTCGCAACAAACAACTGCACCTCCCAGTCGCAAACCATTTCCACTCCCCCTCCCATTCTCTAGATGACATGTCCATCATGGGCCTCCTGCACTGCCACAATGATGCCACCCGAAGGTTGCAGGAACAGCAACTCATATTCCGCCTGGGAACCCTGCAGCCATATGGTATCAATGTGGACTTCACCAGTTTCAAAATCTCCCCTTCCCCTACTGCATCCCTAAACCAGCCTAGTTCGTCCCCTCCCCCCACTGCACCACACAACCAGCCCAGCTCTTCCCCCCAACCCACTGCATCCCAAAACCAGTCCAACCTGTCTCTGCCTCCCTAACCGGTTCTTCCTCTCACCCATCCCTTCCTCCCACACCAAGCCGCACCCCCAGCTACCTACTAACCTCATCCCACCTCCTTGACCTGTCCGTCTTCCCTGGACTGACCTATCCCCTCCCTACCTCCCGACCTATACTCTCTCCACCGATCTTCTTTACTCTCCATCTTCGGTCCGCCTCCCCCTCTCTCCCTATTTATTCCAGCTCCCCCTCCCCATCCCCCTCTCTGATGAAGGGTCTAGGCCCGAAACGTCGGCTTTTGTGCTCCTGAGATGCTGCTTGGCCTGCTGTGTTCATCCAGCCTCACATTTTGTTTTCTTAATGATAATCATGTTTTGTTTTGTATGATGTTATGGTAGAGTATTATAGTGCTATTATTACTGTCCTTGTGGATACTTTAAACTCAAAGAATGAAATTGGCCTGTTCCACAATCCAAAATGATGTTCTTGGCATGCAAATGCTTCTCATTTGAAGACCACCTGGATCTATAAAATAAAAAGATCAGTGTACTCCACTGCACAGACATCAGGATGACAGAATGATTTGATACCAACAATGCCATTTTGGAGCTTCATTGCCCTTGTTTAATCTTGCACAACTTACATGCTATAAACCCACATGAAAAAGGCCTACACCCACGAGCAGTTTGTAATGAGTCATCAGCAACTTATAGGTTGGTTGATAGTTTATTTCTTCTGATTGTTTTTGCAACTTTTTTGGTGCTTTCTGTAGTTATTCAAATTTTAATATTCTACAGACAATATTGTAACAGGTGCAGAATTACTTTCAGTTGACTTTAAGGCTTCTGCACAAACCAATGGCTCTCAATAATGGGTGTGCTAGGTGTTAGAATAAGATACTCAAAGAGGGAAGGTAAGGACAATGAGAAGGAATTTTAGCAGGAAGAAATATATATTCAACATCTTCAGAGACCAATTCTACTACCTGAAGTTCAGTGAGAAGCATTGCGTCAGATGTCTATGCTTCACCAAGGAGATTGACATTGATATCTGTCAACTGCATCAGTCATATGATATGAACTTGCAAAAGCCACAGAGCTAGCAGCTATGTAGCTAGCCATGGATATGAACTTTAAGTTGTTTGGCTTGCTTTTGGGAGATATTAAAATATCTATCAGTATGCGGTGCATTATCACATTAGGAAATTCTCTACTCAAAGAGACATAATTTCATTTTGTCTTGCCACAGTGAAGCAGGTGGAATGATGAAGAGAGTTAGCAATTATACCTAACTTCTCCATAATGCCAGATATTATTGGCAGTACATTACATTGCTTAGTGTGCACATCATGCCAACTCTTCCATGTATCCCACTGAAAAGGACTCCACTCTCTCAACATTCTGCGGTTGTATGGTCAAAAACAATGTATCCTGGTAGTTGTCATGATGTATTCATTCTGTTACAGTGCTCTGTGGAGCAACGAAAAGGTGGTTGCTTTGCAACAATGCTGATGACGTGGCACATGATTCTGGTTCAAAAATAATTTAAACAAGTGTATCCTGTACAAAATGAATGACGTGCTGCCACAAACATTCTTATTTCAAGAATTCTGAAGCAATGCTTCTCATTCATAGTTCTAGATTTCTTTGTAATCACCCACTTAGTTAATGTCTTGAGTCTTATTATTAAATGCCTCAAGATGCATAAGTTTTCCATGATGTGGCTTCTAGCAAATCTTGACTGAGGAAATCAGAAGCATAAAGATAAACATAGAAGAGGAAGGAAGCAGAAAATCAGCCGAAGCTTTTCTCCCTGAACAGTATAGAAAGAATTAAATTGAGTTCAATACCAGTAATGAATCTGAATTCTCCATTCATCATAAGTCCAAATTTCTCAACTGCCTACTGTCATTGACCATCATATTGTCTTCTTCACAACAGTACAAAAATAACTCTGACCAGTGGTATTCCCCCGGAATTGGTGCTGTCATTCGTATGCATGAGTTAGATGATAATTTAGATGGCATGGTTAGTAAGTTTGCTGTCATAGTGGACAGTGAAAAATGTTATCTAAGATTAAAAGATCTTGTTTAGCTGGGTGAATGGTCTGAAGAATGGAAGATGGAGTTTAATTTGGATAAATGTGAGATATTGCATTTTAGTAAAACAAACAAAGGCACGACTCATACAATTAAGTAGCACCTTGGCTTGTGTAGAACAGAGAGACCTATAGGTTCAGGTATGTTATTCTTTAAAGTTTGCATTACATATATGGTAGTTGAGAAGATGTTTAGCGCATTTGCCTTCATTGCTCAGAGCTTTGAGTATAGGAGTTGGAATGATATGTTAACCTTGTACAGAGCTTTGGTGAGGCCCCTTCTGGAGTACTGTGTCCAATTCTAGTTGTCCTGTTATAGGAAGGATTTTATTAAGCAAAAGAGGGTTCAGAAGAGATTTACCAGAATGTTGCCAGGAATGGTGGATTTGAGACATAAGGAGAGGCGGGATAAACTGGAACCTTTTTTACCAGTGCATAGGAGATTGAGAAGTGACCTTATAGAAGTTTATAAAATCATGACAGGTAAATATAAAGTGTTATTTTTCCCCTAAGGTGAGGGATTTCAAGACTAGGAGTGGTTATTTTAAGGTGAGAGGAGAAAGAGTTAAAAAAGACAGAAGATTCAATTATTTTACACAGAGTATGGTTCACGTGTGGAATGAACTTCCAGAGGAAGTGGTGGATGTGGGTGCAGTTGCAACATTTAAAAGAAGTTTGGATAAGTACATAAATAGGAAAGGTTTGAAAGGATATGAGCCAAGAGTGGGCAGGTGGGACCAGTTTAGTTTGGGATTATGGTAGGCATGGAGTGGTTGGACCAAAGGGTCTGTTTCCATGCTGTATGACTCTATAAATATTCCATGCCAAATTTATCAATTAACTCATGCCAGATTCCACAAAGACATTAGGCTAATCATGTTTGAGTATTTCCTCAGCACCTGTTCCTTGGTACCTTGACTTGTCCAGGTGCTCCTGTAAAGTGTCATTCCAGTGGCTGGAGAATGGTTTGTGGAAGATTGCTCACTTTCAATGCAAGTGACTGAATACATCCAAGAAAGATGACCTTGAGTAGCTCTGAAGTGAATTCTTAAGGTGTGGATGGGATGCTGATCAATAGATTAATGATTAAATTTTCTGTTGTTGGAAATGATCATTGTCTGTTATTTGTGTTGCACTTGCCACTTATTAGCACTAGCCTGAATGTGTCCATGCCTTGCTGGAGGATTTGGGATGTTGGATTTAACAACGGTATTTAATAATATTCAGTCATCAGTGAACATTCCCAGATTTGACCTGTGTTAGAGGTGTAGACATTAATGCAGCAGCTAAAGATGTTTAGGCCCAGGACACTGTTCTAATGAACTCCTGCAGTGTGATGTCCTGAGGTTCAAATGATTGTACTTCAATAACTGCAAATATCTTTCTTTCTGTTGGGTTTAAGACTGTAGAGATCTTACTCCTTGATTCTCATTGGCATCAATTTTGCTGAAACTCCTTGAAATGATACTTACTGAAATGATGCTTTGATATCAAAGACCTTACCTCATCATGTACATCTGAGGAGTTACAATCTACAGAATTTGGCCAAGATCTGGAAGCTGGAATTACATTGGATAGTTCTTTCTTAGTTGACATGGATACAATAGGTCAAATAGCCTCCTTCTATGATTTTATGATTTTCTAGTTAGGGCCACTGCTTTCAGACATTGGGTGGCTGCTGCTTGTGCAGCATTGAACGTGAAGCATAATCGTTAGATTTGCATAAGTTGCCTCATCACGCTTAAATTGGAATTGACAGCTCCAAGATCCTTGAATAATCCTGTGTCAGGAAAGTGCTGAATTCCTCCATGTTCCTTTATACTGACTAAGCTTTCTGATAGTCCTTCCAATGCATCAAACATTTTAAAAACTGAAAGAACTGCAGGTGCTATAAATCAGGAACAAAAACAGGAGTTGCTGGAAAAGCTCAGGAGGTCTGGCATCATATATGAAGAAAAAAATCTGGGAAAACATTGGCTTATATGCAGAAAATAGGGAGGGGATTCCTCCCTACCTCATCCCCTCCCCCACCCTTATTTTCTGTTTATAAGGTGACGTTTTCCCAGCTACCAGTTCTGAGGAAGAGTCACCAGACCTGAAACCTTAACTTCTAATTTTTTTCTTCACAGATACTGCCAGACCTGCTGAGTTTTTCCAGCAACTTCTGTGTTTGCATCAAGTATTTTTGTTGTGTACATTTGTAATTCTGTAAGTCAGGTCTTTTCTGTAGCCTGCCCATCCCTGACCTCATTGGATGCAACAGATTTATGTGAAACCTCACCTTGCAGTGTGCTGGCACCTTGGAACCTGAGCTGGTGACTGTGGGTGTGAAATGGAGTGAAACTTGGTGAAAATTTGGCATATGGAGTATAATACAGTAATATGAGAGGTTATACAGTTTGCCAGGAAGAAGAATTAAAATTATTTAAATGGGGAAAGACTACAGAAAGTTGCAGCCAAGTGAGATTTAGGTGAGCCACAAAAAGCTAGTTATCTAGGTTCAGCAGGTAATGGTGAAGGCCAATAGACTGTTGGTCTTTATTTCAAAAAAGGGATGGAGTATAACAGTAGGGAGGTTTGTTAAAACTATACAAGAGCACACCCGAAATATTGGAAACAGTTAAAGTCCTGTTGTCAAAGGAAAGATACTGGGACTGGAGGCCATCCAGAGATGGATCACTAATGCCATGTATGGATGATTTTCTTGTGAGGAGTGGTTGAGTAGTACTATTTTAATGAGGGCTTGTATTCATTGAAGTTTAGATGATTGATAGGAGACCTTATTGAAACTTAAAATATTCTCAGGAAGCATAACAGGGTAGATGCTGAGATGTTGTTTCCCCTTCTGGGACAATGTAGAGCCAGAGGGTAAAATCGTAGAAACCTTACAGTTTTGAAACAGGTCATTTGACTCATCAAGTCCATGCCAATTTACCAAAGTGCGTCCCATCCAGACCCACCCCATCCCTGTAACTCTGGATTTCCCATGACCATTCCACTCAACTTGCACATCTTTAGATTGTGGGAGGAAACCCACACAGAAATGAGGAGAATATACAAACTCCACACAGACAGTCACTGGAGGCTGGGATCAAATCTACGAGGCAGCAGTACTAATCACTGAGCCACCTTGCCACCTAAATCGCTGTATAAAATGTAAAGCCAAACTGGGTTCACAGGCACCCAGCTGTGAAGGGTTGCTGCTACTGCATCCTGCATGCAGGTACGGCACCTGGCTCACAGTTTGGATCTGGCTACATTTCAAGACTGCCCATTTGGTCTCTTATCACTCACTAAAGTAACTGCTTTTTTAAAATTCATTTGTGTGATGCGGACATTGCTGGTAGGCCAGCATTTATTGCTCATTGCTAATTGCCCTTTAGAAGGTGCTGGTGAGCTGCCTCCTTGAAGCATTGCAGTCCATCTGCAGTGGGTTAATCCACAATGCTATTAGGGCGGGAATTGCAAGTTTTGACACAACCACAGTGGAGGAATTTTAATATATTTTTAGTCAGCATCGTGAGTGGCTTGGAAGGAAACTTGAAGGTGAGCGAATTGCCATGTAACTGATGCTTTGACCTTCTAGATGAAAGTGGTCATGAGTTTGGAAGGTGCTGTATCAGGATGTTTGGTGATTTCTGCAGTGCATCTTATAGATAATTGCTGTTACTGTGCATTGATGGTAGAGGGAGAGTTTGCTTATAGTAGTAAAGCTACTTTGTCCTGGATGGTGTCAAGCTTCTTGAGTGTTTTTCTGGAGCTGCACTCATCCATGCAAGTGGATTCCATCACACGCCTGACTTGTGCCTACTGGCTTGTGGACCTGACTTGTGGACAGGTTTTGGAGAGTCAGAATCTGAGTCACTTGCCACAGCATTCCTAGCATCTGACTTGATCTTGTGGCCACTATGTTTATGTAGCAAGTCCAGCTGAGTTTTTGGTCTATGATAAACTCCAGGATGTTGATAGTGGGATTCAGTGATGGTGGCACCATTGAATGTCAAGAGCCAGTGGTTATATTGCCTGGTTATATTGGTTGTGTGGCGTGAATGTTACCTTTTACTTGTCAGCCCAAGCCTGCATATTGTCCAGATTTTGTTGCACTTGATTATGGACTGCTTTGGCATCTGAAGAGGCATGCATGGTACTGAACAATGTGCAATCATCCCTGCTTCTGATCTTATGATGGAGAGAAGGTCATTGATAAAGCAGCTGGTTGGGCCTGGGACACTACCCTGAGGAACTCCTGCAGAGATGCCCTGGAGCTGAGATGACTGGCCTCCTACAACCAAAACCATCTTCCTATGTGTCAGGTATGGCTCTAACCAGCAGAGAATTTTCCCCCTGATACCCATTGATTCCAATTTTGCCAGGGCTCATTGATGCCACACTTGGTTGAATACAGTCTTGATGTAAAGGGCTTTGTGACTCTCATCTCACCTTTGGAATTTAGTTCTTTTGTCCATATTTGAACCAAGGCTGTAATGAGGTCAGTAACTAAGTCCCCGCACCCCCCAACACCACCCGGCAGAACTCAAACTGGGTGTCACTGAGCAGGCTGTTGCTGAGCAGGTGCTGCTTGATAACACTATTAATGACACCTTCCATCGCTTTACTGATGATCAACAGTAGACTGATGGGGCAGTAATTGACCAGGTTGGATTTGTTCTGCTTTGTATGCACAGTTCGTACCTGAGCAATTTTCCACATTGTCAGATGGATGCCAGTTGTAATTCTACTGGAACAACTTGGCAAGAGCAGTGGCAGGTTCTGGAGGAAAGAGCGTTCAGTATTATTGTTGGAATATTGTCAGGGCCTGTAGCCTTCGCAGTACCCAGTGTCTCCACTGTTTTTTTGATATCATGTGAAGTGAATCGAATTTTCTGAAGACTGGTTTCTGTAATACTGGAAGAGGCAGAGATGCTGGGTACTCCTAAGACAATTCCCTCCTGACTGTATACCACTGTGCTGCTATATTAGCTGGGTCTATCCTGTCAGTGGGATAGGACATATCCAGGGATAGTGATGGCGGTGTCTGGGACAATGTTTGTAAGGTATGATTCCTTGAGTATGACAATATCAGGCTCTTGCTTGACTACTGTACAACAGAGCTCTCTCAATTTAGGCACCAGCTCCCAAATTTAAATAAGGAGGACTTTGCAGAGTGTACAGGGTTGTTTATGCCATTATCTTTTTCACTGCCTAGTTTGATGCCAGATGATCCATCTGGTTTATTTTCTTTGAAAATTTGCCGTGACTTTCCCATAGCACCCCTGCTTTACCTTGTAATGTTGTGTCATGTTTTTATTGTGAAGGGCTGACAGTACTGCCATATTGACTTTCTGCTTAGTGTGAACACCTAGGATGTTTGTGAAAGTTGATCATGGAGCTGTAGGGCAATCATTGAGTGTTGGAGAGGAGAATGTGGGACTGGTTAAAGGTGCAAAGAGGTGATCTGTGGCAATGTGGCAATAGGGGGCATTCATAGCTACTGGGGAAGAGCAGAAGCTTGTATTACGGTAAGAGACAAAATTAGTGATGGGGAAAGCTCAAGCTGTAAAGCGGGTCAGTGGTATGCAATGGGAGGACATGGAAAGTAAGGGGGTTCTATTTACAATGACCTCCACCATGAGGCAGGGCATCATTAAACTGTAATGCCAGGGTTTGGGATTAAAGCAGAAATTTAGAGGTGGAGTTTTATGTATTGGATTTCCACATGAGAGAGATCATTAGAAATGGGTAATCTGGGAAGTGCAAAGTAAAAGAGCGTGTGGAGACTGTGGTGAAATATTTGGAAACGGGCTGAGCCCATTGCTGAGGGTGTCCACCATGGGCTGCATTCTCTGCTATCACTTGTTGTTTGTTAGAAGTGACCTGAAATTAGAAAATGTCCAATGCCTGGAATAGATGGAGTCAATGTCAGTTTGATGGGCTTCCCACAGGTGAAGGATACCATTGACTGTACTCATACGACACCGAGAGGGCCATAATACAACGCTGTGGAGTTCATTAATAAGAGCACCTTGGCAGCTGCCACAAATCATATATCCTTGGGCGCTCTTGTATACTTGCTTTGCAGGGTCAAAGTGCCTCATAACGCTTGATACTGTGAGACAAGAGTCTCCCATTTCGACCATGGTTGTTGACACCATTGTGCAATCTCCTGACTGATGCAAACTGCAGATGCAATGCCACTCCTGTTTCAGCCAGTGCTATAGTGGAGCAGATGTTAAGGACTCGTAAGGGAGGGACCCTCCAGCCTCATCCAGAGAGAATCTGCTGCATCATCTAGCATGTTGTGCTCTGTGCAATGGAACAGGCAGTGAGGCAGTGTAATGGATACTGAGGAACTGGGTGTGTGGTGTCAGTCTTCCATGAGTGGAGTTTGAGGATATTGAGATGGAGGAAGCTCTCCTTGTGCATAATAGAACTCAGCTGCGTCAGGTGCTACATGCCAGACAGGACCTGACTGATACCTGGTGCATTGAAACATACAAATATAGAAATTAGGAGCAGGAGTAGGCTATTTGGCTCTTTGAGACTGCTTCCCAATTTAATATAATCATGGATGATCATCCAACTCAGTACCCTGTTCTCACTTTCTTCCTAAATACCCTTTGGCTTTTTTAGCTCACATGTCTCAGTCTTTGTTGAAAAGATTCAATGTTTTGTCCTCAACTGCTTTCTTAGGCAGAGAATTCCTTAGGCTCACCACTTTCTGGGTGAAGAAACTTTTCCTTGTTTGAGCCCTAAATGGCCTACCCTGTATCCTTAAGATTGTGACCCCTGGCTCTGGACTTCCTGGTCTTCAGGAACATCCTTCCTGTTTTTACCTTGCCTGGCCCTGTGAGAATTTTATAGGTTTCTACGAGATCCCCCATCATTCTTCTAACATCCAGTCAATGTAGTCCAATCAGTCTGGCTTTTCTTCATACATCAGTCCTCCCATCCCAGGAATCAGGCTACTAAGCCTTTGTTACACTCCCTCGATAACAACACCATCCTTCTTCAGATAAGAAGACCAAAACTGCACACAATATTCCAGGTATGTTGTACCAAAGCTACGTACAACTACGGTAAGACATCCATGCTCCAGTACTCAAATCCCTTTGCTATGAAAGTCAACATACCATTTGTTGCCTTCACTACCTGCTGCACCTGCATGCCTACTTTCAGCAACTAGTATATACGGACACCCAGCTCTTGTTTTATCTTTTTCTCAATCTATTGTCATTCATATGATAAACCGCCCTCCCTGTTTTTGCTACCAAAATTGATAACCTCATATTCATCCACTTTATAACACAACTGCTGTACATTTGTCAACTCACCCAACTTGTCCAATTCACAATGTAGCATCTCCACATCCTCCTCGCATTTGACCTCCCACCCAGCTTTGTGTCATCTGTAAATTAGAGATGTTACACTCCATTTCCTCATGTAAATCATTGATATGTGTTGTGAATAGCTGGAGCGGAAGCACTGAGACCTGTGGTACCTCATTAGTCACTGGCTGCCACTTGAAAAAAGATTGGTCATTGCACCCCTTCATTTCCTATTTGCCAATCTGTTCTCTAGTTTTTTTTATCCTTGCCACTAAATGAGAACTGGGTGCAGCAGACAGTCAAGTAATGTGAAATAGCTGTTGACCATTATTGCCAGCTTTTTGTTAGCATTGTAAGGACCCTTTATTAGCTTTGTTTGTACTTGCTTTGATGACTGCAAATAAGTGTTCTTTAGCAATGCTTGTCTGTCACAGTTATCTGCTGGACAATGATAAGATGCTGATCTGTGGTAGGCACTGGGCGAGAGTAGAGATGATTTAGAGAGGGTGGTATGGTGGGATGTGGCTAAGTACAGGTAAAGCTGTGTGGCCTGATAAGACAAGCAAGATAGAGAGGGTTAAAAAATAGAGATGAATGTACCGGAAAGTGTTAGCTATGTGCCATGAGCAGTCTATGCTTGCGACTGCTATATCATTATTTAGCCAATGAAAGAGAATAACAATGACAATGCTTGTTTGGGTGCTTGGCTGAGGTTTAAAGATGGACTGGAACCAGGGTACTGACCTATTCTATGGTGTCCAGTGAGTGCTGAGTTCTTCAGACTGTGGCAAATTTATGGAATCAGGCCAGCATTGGACAAGGGGGATGCCATAGAAGCATATTAGGTAGGTAACGATGCTAATTTGGATGATACAGCATGAAATCTTGCTCGG